>NW_027667460.1:0-95000 GCF_963924665.1 Micromys minutus
GAGGCAAAAAAGCAGAAATTCCCCTTATTTTGGAGCAAAAATGAAGAAATTTCCCTTTTTTATGGCAAAAAGGTATGCATTCTTCTTTTTTTCAGGAAAAAAAAACAGAAATTCCCCGTATTTTGGAGCAAAATTGCAGAAATTCCCCTAATTGTGAGGCAAAAAGGTAGAAATTCCCTACATGTTGGGGCAAAAAAACAGAAATTCTCTTTATTTTGGGGCAATACTCAGAAATTCCACTTATTTTGAGGCACAATTCCAAAAATTTCACCTATTTTGGGGCAAAATTGCAGAAATTTCACTTATTTCAGGGAAAAAAGGCAGAAATTTTCCTTATTTTGGGGCAAAAACTCAGAAATTTCTAATATTTTGTTGCAAAAATGCAGAAATTCCCCTTATTTTGTGGAAAAAGGCTGAAATTCCCATTATTTGGGGGCAAAAGGCAGAAATTTCTCTTATTTTGTGGCAAAATTGCAGAAATTTCACTTACTTCAGGGTAATAAGTCAGAATTTTTCCGTATTTTGGGGCAAAAAAGACAGAAATTTTCTTTGTTTTGGGGGAAAAAGACAGAAATTCCACTTATTTAGTGGCAGAAAAGCAGAAATTCCCTTTATTTTGGAGCAAAAATGAAGAAATTTCATTTTTTTATGGCAAAAAGGTATGCATTCTTTTGATTTTCGGGCAAAAAGGCAGAAATTCCCGGTATTTTGGAGCAAAATTGCAGAAATTCCCCTAATTGTGGGGCAAAAAGGCAGAAATTCCCTATATGTTAGGGCAAAAAGACAGAAATTCTCCTTATTTTGGGGCAAAACTCAGAAATTCCACTTATTTTGAAGCAAAATTCCATAAAGTTCCCTTATTTTGGGGCAAAATTGCAGAAATTTCACTTATTTTGGGGCAAAATTGCAGAAATTTCACTTATTTAAAGGAAAAAAGGCAGAAATTTCCTTTATTTTGGGGCAAAAAAGCAGAAATTCCTAATATTTTGTGGAAAAAATGCAGAAATTCCTTTTATTTTGAGGTAAAAAGGCAGAAATTCTCCTTATTTGGGGTCAAAAAGGCAGAAATTTCCCTTATTTTGGGGCAAAATTGCAGAAATGTTTCTAATTTCAGGGTAATAAGTCAGAAATTTCCCTATTTTGGGGCAAAAAAGACAGAAATTACCTTTGTTTTGCGGGAAAAAGACAGAAATTCCACTTATTTAGAGGCAAAAAAGCAGAAATTCGTTTTATTTTTGAGCAAAAATGAAGAAATTTCCCTATTTTATGACAAAAACGTATGCATTATTCTGATTTTCAGGCAAAAAGTCAGAAATTCCCCGTATTTTGGAGCAAAATTGCAGAAATTCCCCTAATTGTGGGGCAAAAAGGCTGAAATTCCATATATGTTGGGGCAAAAAGACAAAAATTCTCCTTATTTTGGGGCAAAACTAAGAAATTCCACTTATTTTGGGGCAAAATTCCCGAAATTTCCCTTATTTTGGGGCAAAATTGCAGAAATTTCACTTATTTTGGGGCAAAATTTCAGAAAATTCACTTATTTCAGGGAAAAAAAGCAGAAATTTTCTTATTTGGGTGCATAAAGCCAGAAATTCCTAATATTTTGTGGCAAAAATGCAGAAATTCCCCTTATTTTTAGGTAAAAAGGCTGAAATTCCCCTTATTTGGGGGCCAAAAGGCAGAAATTTCCCTTATTTTGGGGCAAAATTGCAGAAATTTCACTTATTTTGGGGCAAAATTGCAGAAATTTCACTTATTCCAGAAAAAAAGCAGAAATTTTCTTATTTTGGGGCAAAAAGGCAGAAATTTCTAATATTTTGTTGCATAAATGAAGAAATTTCCCTTATTTTGAGGTAAAAAGGCTGAATTTCCCCTTATTTAGGGGCAAAAAGTCAGAAATTTCCTTTATTTTGGGGCAAATTGCAGAAATTTCACTTATTTCAGGGTAATAAGTTAGAAATTTTCCTTATTTTGGGGCAAAAAATAAAGGAATTCCCTTTGTTTTGAGGGAAAAAGACAGAAATTTCACTTATTTAGAGGTAAAAAAAGCAGAAATTCCCCTTATTTTGGAGCAAAAATGAAGAAATTTCCCTTTTTTATGGCAAAAAGGTATGCATTCTTCTTATTTTCGGGCAAAAAAACAGAAATTCCCCGTATTTTGGAGCAAAATTGCAGAAATTCCCCTAATTGTGTGGCAAAAAGGCAGAAATTCCCTATATGTTGGGGCAAAAAGACAGAAATTCTCCTTATTTTGGGGCAATACTCAGAAATTCCACTTCTTTTGTGGCACAATTCCAGAAATTTCACATATTTTGGGGCAAAATTGCAGAAATTTCACTTATTTCAGGGAAAAAAGGCAGAAATTTTCCTTATTTTAAGGCAAAAAGGCAGAAATTCCTAATATTTTTTGGCAAAAAGTCAGAAATTCCCCTTATTTTGTGGTAAAAAGGCTGAAATTCCCATTATTTGGGGGCAAAAAAGCAGAAATTTCCCTTATTTTGTGGCAAAATTGCAGAAATTTCACTTACTTAAGGGTAATAAGTCAGAAATTTTCCGTATTTTGGGGCAAAAAAGACAAAAATTTTCTTTGTTTTGGGGGAAAAAGACAGAAATTCCACTTATTTAGTGGCAAAAAAGCAGAAATTCCCTTAATTTTGGAGCAAAAATGAAGAAATTTCATTTTTTTATGGCAAAAAGGTATGCATTCTTTTGATTTTCGAGCAAAAAGGCAGAAATTCCCTGTATTTTGGAGCAAAATTGAAGAAATTCCCCTAATTGTGGGGCAAAAAGGCAGAAATTCCCTATATGTTACGGCAAAAAGACAGAAATTCTACTTATTTTGGGGCAAAACTCAGAAATTCCACTTATTTTGAAGAAAAATTCCATAAAGTTCCCTTATTTTGGGGCAAAATTGCAGAAATTTCACTTATTTTGGGGCAAAATTGCAGAAATTTCACTTATTTAAAGGAAAAAAGGCAGAAATTTTCTTTATTTTGGGGCAAAAAAGCAGAAATTCCTAATATTTTGTGGCAAAAATGCAGAAATTCTCCTTATTTTGAGGTAAAAAGGCTGAAATTCTCCTTATTTGGGGTCAAAAAGGCAGAAATTTCCCTTATTTTGGGGCAAAATTGCAGAAATGTTTCTAATTTCAGGGTAATAAGTCAGAAATTTTCCTTATTTTGGGGCAAAAAAGACAGAAATTACCTTTGTTTTTCGGGAAAAAGATAGAAATTCCACTTATTTAGAGGCAAAAAAGCAGAAATTCGTTTTATTTTTGAGCAAAAATGAAGAAATTTCCCTGTTTTATGACAAAAACGTATGCATTATTCTGATTTTCGGGCAAAAAGGCAGAAATTCTCTGTATTTTGGAGCAAAATTGCAGAAATTCCCCTAATTGTGGGGCAAAAAGGCAGAAATTCCATATATGTTGGGGCAAAAAGACAAAAATTCGCCTTATTTTGGGGCAAAACTCAGAAATTCCACTTATTTTGGGGCAAAATTCCCGAAATTTCCCTTATTTGGGGGCAAAATGCAGAAATTTCATTATTTTGGGGCAAAATTTCAGAAAATTCACTTATTTCAGAGAAAAAAAGCAGAAATTTTCTTATTTGGGTGCAAAAAGCCAGAAATTCCTAATATTTTGTGGCAAAAATGCAGAAATTCCCCTTATTTTTAGGTAAAAAGGCTGAAATTCCCCTTATTTGAAGGCCAAAAGGCAGAAATTTCCCTTATTTTGGGGCAAAATTGCAGAAATTTCAATTATTTTGGGGCAAAATTGCAGAAATTTCACTTATTCCAGAAAGAAAGCAGAAATTTTCTTATTTTGGGGCAAAAAGGCATAAATTTCTAATATTTTGTTGCATAAATGAAGAAATTTCCCTTATTTTGAGGTAAAAAGGCTGAAATTCTGCTTTTTTGGGGGCAAAAAGTCAGAAATTTCCTTTATTTTGGGGCAAAATTGAAGAAATTTCACTTGTTTCAGGGTAATAAGTTAGAAATTTTCCTTATTTTGGGGCAAAAAATAAAAGAATTCCCTTGGTTTTGAGGGAAAAAGACAGAAATTTTACTTATTTAGAAGTAAAAAAAGCAGAAATTCCCCTTATTTTGGAGCAAAAATGAAGAAATTTCCCTTTTTTATGGCAAAAAGGTATGCATTCTTCTTAGTTTCCGGCAAAAAAACAGAAATTCCCCGTATTTTGGAGCAAAATTTCAGAAATTCCCCTAATTGTGAGGCAAAAAGGCAAAAATTCCCTATATGTTGGGGCGAAAAGACAGAAATTCTTCTTATTTTGGGGCAATACTCAGAAATTCCACTTATTTTGGGGCACAATTCCAGAAATTTCACATATTTTGGGACCAAATTTCAGAAATTTCACTTATTTCAGGGAAAAAAGGCAGAAATTTTCCTTATTTTGGGGCAAAAATTCAGAAATTCCTAATATTTTGTGGCAAAAATGCAGAAATTCTTCTTATTTTGTGGTAAAAAGGCTGAAATTCCCTTTATTTGGGGGCAAAAAGGCAAAAATTTCCCTTATTTTGTTACAAAATTGCAGAAATTTCACTTACTTCAGGGTAAAAAGTCAGAAATTTTCCTTATTTTTGGGCAAATTAGACGAAAAATCACTTTGTTTTGGGGGAAAAAAACAGAAATTCCACTTATTTAGTGGCAAAAAAGCAGAAATTCCCTTTATTTTGGAGCAAAAATGAAGAAATTTCCTTTTTTTTATGGCAAAAATGTATGCATTCTTTTGATTTTCAGGCAAAAAGGCAGAAATTCCCCGTATTTTGGAGCAAAATTGCAGAAATTCCCCTAATTGTGGGGCAAAAAGGCAGAAATTCCCTATATGTTAGGGCAAAAAGACAGAAATTCTCCTTATTTTGGGGCAAAACTCAGAAATTACACGTATTTTGGGGCAAAATTCCAGAAAGTTCCTTTATTTTGGGGCAAAATTGCAGAAATTTCACTTATTTTGGGGCAAAATTGCAGAAATTTCACTTATTTCAAGGAAAAAAGGCAGAAATTTCTTTTATTTTGGGACAAAAAGGCAGAAATTCCTAATATTTTGTGGCAAAAATGCAGAAATTCCCCTTATTTTGAGGTAAAAAGGCTGAAATTCCCCTTATTTGGGGTCAAAAATGCAGAAATTTCCCTATTTTGGGGCAAAATTGCAGAAATTTTTCTTATTTCAGGGTAATAAGTCAGAATTTTTCCTTATTTTGGGGCAAAAAAGACAGAAATTCCCTTTGCTTTGGGTGAAAAAGACAGAAATTCCAGTTATTTAGAGGCAAAAAGGCAGAAATTCCCCTTATTTTGGAGCAAAAATGAAGAAATTTCTTTTTTTTTCATGGTAAAAAGGTATGAATTCTTCTGATTTTCGGCCAAAAAGGCAGTAATTCCCCGTATGTTGGAGCAAAATTGCAGAAATTCTCCTAATTGTCGGGAAAAAGGCAGAAATTCCATATATGTTAGGGCAAAAAGACAGAAATTCTCCTTATTTTGGGGCAAAATTCAGAAATTCCACTTATTTTGGGGCAAAATTCGAGAAATTTCCCTTATTTTGGGGCAAAATTTCAGAAATTTCACTTATTTTGGGGCAAAATTGCAGAAATTTCACTTATTTCAAAGAAAAAAGGCAGAAATTTTCTTTATTTTGGGGCAAAAAAGAAGAAATTCCGAATATTTTGTGGCAAAAATGCAGAAATTCCCCTTATTTTGAGGTAAAAAGGCTGAAATTCCCCTTATTTGGGGTCAAAAAGGCAGAAATTCCCCGTATTTTGGAGCAAAATTGCAGAAATTCCCCTAATTGTGGGGCAAAAAGGCAGAAATTCCATATCTGTTGGAGCAAAAAGACAAAAATTCTCCTTATTTTGGGGCAAAACTCAGAAATTCCACTTATTTTGGGGCAAAATTCCCGAAATTTCCCTTATTTTGGGGCAAAATTGCAGAAATTTCACTTATTTTGGGGCAAAATTTCAGAAAATTCACTTATTTCAGGGAAAAAATGCAGAAATTTTCTTATTTGGGTGCAAAAAGCCAGAAATTCCTAATATTTTGTGGCAAAAATGCAGAAATTCCCCTTATTTTTAGGTAAAAAGGCTGAAATTCCCCTTATTTGGGGGCCAAAAGGCAGAAATTTCCCTTATTTTGGGGCAAATTTGCAGAAATTTCACTTATTTAAGGGTAATAAGTCAGAAATTTTCCTTATTTTCGGGCAAAAAAGACAGGAATTCTTATTGTTTTGTGGGAAAAAGACAGAAATTCCACCTATTTAGAGGCAAAAAAGCAGAAATTCCCCTTATTTTGGACCAAAAATGAAGAAATTTCCTTTTTAAATGGCAAAAAGTATGCATTCTTCTTATTTTCGGGCAAAAAGGCAGCAATTCCCCGTATTTTGAAGCAAAATTGCAGAAATTCCCTTAATTGTGGGGCAAAAAGGCAGAAATTATCTATATGTTGGGGCAAAAAGACAGAAATTCTCCTTATTTTGGGGCAAAACTCAGAAATTCCACTTATTTTGGGACAAAATTGCAGAAATTTCACTTATTTTGGGACAAAATTGCAGAAATTTCACTTATTTTGGGGCAAAATTGCAGTAATTTCATTTATTTCAGGGAAAAAAGGCAGAAATTTTCCTTACTTTGGGGCAGAAAGGCAGAAATGCTTAATATTTTGTGGCAAAAATCCAGAAATTCCCCTTATTTTGAAGTAAAAATGCTGAAATTCCCCTTATTTGAGGGCAAAAAACAGAAATTTCTTTTATTTTTGGGCAAAATTGCAGAAATTTCACTTACTTCACGGTAATAAGTCAGAATTTTTCCTTATTTTGGGGCAAAAAAGACAGAAATTCCCTTTGCTTTGGGGGAAAAAGACAGAAATTCCACATATTTAGAGGCAAAAAAGCAGAAATTCCCCTTATTTTGGAGCAAAAATGAAGAAATTTCTTTTTTTTCATGGTAAAAAGGTATGCATTCTTCTGATTTTCGGGCAAAAAGGCAGTAATTCACCGTATTTTGGAGCAAAATTGCAAAAATTTTCCTAATTGTCGGCAAAAAGGCAGAAATTCCATATATGTTAGGGCAAAAAGACAGAAATTCTTTTTATTTTAGGGCAAAACTCAGAAATTCCACTTATTTTGGGGCAAAATTCCAAAAATTTCCCTTATTTTGGGGCAAAATTGCAGAAATTTCACTTATTTCAGGGAAAAAAGGCAGAAATTTTTCATTATTTTCAGGCAAAAAAGCAGAAATTTCTAATATTTTCTGGCAAAAATGCAAAAATTCCCCTTATTTTGAGGTAAAAAGGCTGAAATTCCCCTTATTTGGAGCAAAAAGGCCGAAATTTTTTTATTTTGGGGCAAAATTGCAGAATTTTCACTTATTTCAGAAAAAAAAGGCAGAAATTTTTCATTTTTTTGAGGCAAAAAAGCAGAAATTTCTAATTTTGTTGCAAAAATGCAGAAATTTCCCTTATTTTGAGGTAATAAGTTAGAAATTTTCCTTATTTTGGGGCAAAATTCAGAAATTTCCCTTATTTTGGGTCAAAATTGCAGAAATTTCACTTATTTCAGGGTAATAAGTTAGAAATTTTCCTTATTTTGGGGCAAAAAAACAGGAATTCCCTTTGTTTTGGGGGAAAAGACAGAAATTCCACTTATTTTGAGGCAAAAAGCAGAAATTCCCCTTATTTTGGAGCAAAAATGAAAAAATTTACCTTTTTTATGGCAAAAAGTTATGCATCCTTCTCATTTTCGGGCAAAAAGGCAGAAATTCCCCGTATTTTGGAGCAAAATTGCAGAAATTCCCCTAATTGTGTGGCAAAAAGGCAGAAATTCCCTATATGTTAGGGCAAAAAGACAGAAATTCTCCTTATTTTGGGGCAAAACTCAGAAATTCCACTTATTTTGGGGAAAAATTCCAGAAAGTTCCCTTATTTTGGGGCAAAATTGCAGAAATTTCACTTATTTTGTGGCAAAATTGCAGAAATTTCACTTATTTCAAGGAAAAAAAGGCAGAAATTTTCTTTATTTTGGGACAAAAAAGAAGAAATACCTAATATTTTGTGGCAAAAATGCAGAAATTCCCCTTATTTTTAGGTAAAAAGGCTGAAATTCCCCTTATTTGGGGTCAAAAAGGCAGAAATTTCACTTATTTTGGGGCAAAATTGCAGAAATTTTTCTAATTTCAGGGTAATAGGTCAGATATTTTCCTTATTTTGGGGCAAAAAACACAGAAATTACCTTTGTTTTGCAAGAAAAAGACAAAAATTCCACTTATTTAGAGGCAAAAAAGCAGAAATTCGTTTTATTTTTGAGCAAAAATGAAGAAATTTCCCTGTTTTATGAAAAAACGTATACATTATTCTGATTTTCGGGCTAAAAGGCAGAAATTCCCTGTATTTTGGAGCAAAATTGCAGAAATTCCCCTAATTGTGGGGCAAAAAGGCAGAAATTCCATATAGCTTGGGGCAAAAAGACAAAAATTCTCCTTATTTTGGGGCAAAACTCAGAAATTCCACTTATTTTGGGGCAAAATTCCCGAAATTTCTTTTATTTTGGGACAACATTGCAGAAATTTCACTTATTTTGGGGCAAAATTTTAGAAAATTCACTTATTTCAGGGAAAAAAAGCAGAAATTTTCTTATTTGGGTGCAAAAAGCCAGAAATTCCTAATATTTTGTGGCAAAAATGCAGAAATTCCCCTTATTTTTAGGTAAAAAGGCTGGAATTCCCCTTATTTGGGGGCCAAAAGGCAGAAATTTCCCTTATTTTGGGGCAAAATTGCAGAAATTTAACTTATTTTGGGGCAAAATTGCAGAAATTTCACTTATTCCAGAAAAAAAGCAGAAATTTTTTAATTTGGACCAAAAAGGCTAAAATTTTTAATATTTTGTTGCATAAATGAAGAAATTTCCCTTATTTTGAGGTAAAAAGGCTGAAATTCTCCTTTTTTGGGGGCAAAAAGTCAGAAATTTCCTTTATTTTGGGGCAAAATTGCAGAAATTTCACTTATTTCAGGGTAATAAGTTAGAAATTTTCCTTATTTTGGGGCAAAAAATAAAGGAATTCCCTTTGTTTTGAGGGAAAAAGACAGAAATTTCACTTATTTAGAGGTAAAAAAAGGAGAAATTCCCCTTATTTTGGAGCAAAAATGAAAAAATTTCCCTTTTTTATGGCAAAAAGGTATGCATTCTTCTTATTTTCGGGCAAAAAAACAGAAATTCTCCGTATTTTGGAGCAAAATTTCAGAAATTCCCCTAATTGTGGGGCAAAAAGGCAGAAATTCCCTATATGTTGGGGCAAAAAGACAGAAATTCTCCTTATTTTGGGGCAATATTCAGAAATTCCACTTATTTTGGGGCACAATTCCAGAAATTTCACATATGTTGTGGCAAAATTGCAGAAATTTCACTCATTTTAGGGAAAAAAGGCAGAAATTTTCCTTATTTTGGGGCAAAAATTCAGAAATTCCTAATATTTTGTGGCAAAAATGCAGAAATTCTTCTTATTTTGTGGTAAAAAGGCTGAAATTCCCCTTATTTGGGGGCAAAAACGCAGAAATTTCCCTTCTTTTGTGGCAAAATTGCAGAAATTTCACTTACTTCAGGGTAAAAAGTGAGAAATTTTCCTTATTTTGGAACAAATTAGACGAAAAATTTCTTTGTTTTGGGGGAAAAAAACTGAAATTCCACTTATTTAGTGGCAAAATAGCAGAAATTCCCATTATTTTGGAGCAAAAATGAAGAAATTTCCTTTTTTTATGGCAAAAAGGTATGCATTCTTTTGATTTTCGGGCAAAAAGGCAGAAATTCCCCGTATTTTGTAGCAAAATTGCAGAAATTCCCCTAATTGTGGGGCAAAAAGGCATAAATTCCCTATATGTTAGGGCAAAAAGACAGAAATTCTCCTTATTTTGGGGCAAAACTCAGAAATTACACTTATTTTGGGGCAAAATTCCAGAAAGTTCCCTTATTTTGGGGCAAAATTGCAGAAATTTCACTTATTTTGGGGCAAAATTGCAGAAATTTCACTTATTTCATAGAAAAAAGGCAGAAATTTTTTTTATTTTGGGACAAAAATGCAGAAATTCCTAATATTTTGTGGCAAAAATGCAGAAATTCCCCTTATTTTGAGGTAAAAAGGCTGAAATTCCCCTTATTTGGGGTCAAAAAGGCAGAAATTTTCCTTATTTTGGGGCAAAATTGCAGAAATTTTTCATATTTCAGGGTAATAAGTCAGAAATTTTCCTTATTTTGGGGCAAAAAACACAGAAATTACCTTTGTTTTGCGGAAAAAAGACAGAAATTCCACTTATTTAGAGGCCAAAAAGCAGAAATTCGTTTTATTTTTGAGCAAATATGAAGAAATTTCCCTGTTTTATGACAAAAACGTATGCATTATTCTGATTTTCGGGCAAAAAGGCAGAAATTCCCCGTATTTTATAGCAAAATTGCAGAAATTCCCCTAATTGTAGGGCAAACAGGCAGAAATTCCATATATGTTGGGGCAAAAAGACAAAAATTCTCCTTATTTTGGGGCAAAACTCAGAAATTACACTTATTTTGGGGCAAAATTCCCGAAATTTCCCTTATTTTGGGGCAAAATTGCAGATATTTCACTTATTTTGGGGCAAAATTTCAGAAAATTCACTTATTTCAGGGAAAAAAAGCAGAAATTTTCTTATTTGGGTGCGAAAAGCCAGAAATTCCTAATATTTTGTGGCAAAAATGCAGAAATTCCCCTAATTTTTAGGTAAAAAGGCTGAAATTCCCCTTATTTGGGGGCCAAAAGGCAGAATTTTCCCTTATTTTGGGGCAAATTTGCAGAAATTTCACTTATTTAAGGGTAATAAGTCAGAAATTTTCCTTATTTTCGGGCAAAAAAGACAGGAATTCTTATTGTTTTGTGGGAAAAAGACAGAAATTCCACCTATTTAGAGGCAAAAAAGCAGAAATTCCCCTTATTTTGGAGCAAAAATGAAGAAATTTCCTTTTTAAATGGCAAAAAGTATGCATTCTTTTTATTTTCGGGCAAAAAGGCAGAAATTCCCCGTATTTTGAAGCAAAATTGCAGAAATTCCCTTAATTGTGGGGCAAAAAGGCAGAAATTATCTATATGTTTGGGCAAAAAGACAGAAATTCTCCTTATTTTGGGGCAAAACTCAGAAATTCCACTTATTTTGGGGCAAAATTCCAGAAATTTCCCTTATTTTGGGGCAAAATTGCAGAAATTTCACTTATTTTGGGGCAAAATTGCAGAAATTTCACTTATTTTGGGGCAAAATTGCAGTAATTTCATTTATTTCAGGGAAAAAAAGGCAGAAATTTTCCTTATTTTGGGGCAAAAAGGCAGAAATTCCTAATATTTTGTGGCAAAAATGCAGAAATTCCCATTATTTTGAGGTAAAAATGCTGAAATTCCCCTTATTTGAGGGCAAAAAAACAAAAATTTCTTTTATTTTGGGGCAAAATTGCAGAAATTTCACTTACTTCACGGTAATAAGTCAGAATTTTTCCTTATTTTGGGGCAAAAAAGACAGAAATTCCCTTTGCTTTGGGGGAAAAAGACAGAAATTCCACTTATTTAGAGGCAAAAAAGCAGAAATTCCCCTTATTTTGGAGCAAAAATGAAGAAATTTCTTTTTTTTTCATGGTAAAAAGGTATGCATTCTTCTGATTTTCGGGCAAAAAGGCAGTAATTCCCCGTATTTTGGAGCAAAATTGCAAAAATTCTCCTAATTGTCGGCAAAAAGGCAGAAATTCCATATATGTTAGGGCAAAAAGACAGAAATTCTTTTTATTTTAGGGCAAAACTCAGAAATTTCACTTATTTTGGGGCAAAATTCCAAAAATTTCCCTTATTTTGGGGCAAAATTGCAGAAATTTTACTTATTTTGGGGCAAAATTGCAGAAATTTCACTTATTTCAGGGAAAAAAGGCAGAAATTTTTCATTATTTTCAGGCAAAAAGCAGAAATTTCTAATATTTTGTGGCAAAAATGCAGAAATTCCCCTTATTTTGAGGTAAAAAGGCTGAAATTCCCCTTATTTGAAGCAAAAAGGCAGAAATTTTTTTATTTTGGGGCAAAATTGCAGAAATTTCACTTATTTCAGAAAAAAAGGCAGAAATTTTTCATTATTTTGAGGCAAAATAGCAGAAATTTTTAATTTTGTTGCAAAAATGCAGAAATTTCCCTTATTTTGAGGTAAAAAGGCTGAAATTTTCCTTATTTGGGGGCAAAAAGTCAGAAATTTCCCTTATTTTGGGTCAAAATTGCAAAAATTTCACTTATTTCAGGGTAATAAGTTAGAAATTTTCCTTATTTTGGGGCAAAAAAACAGGAATTCCCTTTGTTTTATGGGAAAAGACAGAAATTCCACTTATTTTGAGGCAAAAAGCAGAAATTCCCCTTATTTTGGAGCAAAAATGAAGAAATTTCCCTTTTTTATGGCAAAAAGTTATGCATTCTTCTTATTTTCGGGCAAAAAGGCAGAAATTCCCCGTATTTTGGAGCAAAATTGCGGAAATTCCCTTAATTGTGGGGCAAAAAGGCAGAAATTCCCTATATGTTAGGGCAAAAAGACAGAAATTCTCCTTATTTTTGGGGCAAAACTCAGAAATTACACTTATTTGGGGAAAAATTCCAGAAAGTTCCCTTATTTTGGAGCAAAATTGCAGAAATTCCCCTTATTTTTAGGTAAAAAGGCTGAAATTCCCCTTATTTGGGAGCCAAAAGGCAGAAATTTCCCTTATTTTGGGGCAAAATTGCAGAAATTTCACTTATTTTGGGGCAAAATTGCAGAAATTTCACTTATTTCAAGGAAAAAAAGGCAGAAATTTTTTTTATTTTGGGACAAAAAGGCAGAAATTCATAATATTTTGTGGCAAACATGCAGAAATTCCCCTTATTTTGAGGTAAAAAAACCGAAATTCCCCTTATTTGGGGTCAAAAAGGCAGAAATTTCCCTTATTTTGGGGCAAAATTGCAGAAATTTTTCTTATTTCAGGGTAATAAGTCAGAAATTTTCCTTATTTTGGGGCAAAAAAGACAGAAATTACCTTTGTTTTGCGGGAAAAAGACAGAAATTCCACTTAATTAGAGGCAAAAAAGCAGAAATTCGTTTTATTTTTGAGCAAAAATGAAAAAATTTCCCTGTTTTATAACAAAAACGTATGCATTATTCTGATTTTCGGGCAAAAAGGCAGAAATTCCCCGTATTTTGGAGCAAAATTGCAGAAATTCCCCTAATTGTAGGGCAAACAGGCAGAAATTCCATATATGTTGGGGCAAAAAGACAAAAATTCTCCTTATTTTGGGGCAAAACTCAGAAATTCTACTTATTTTGGGGCAAAATTCCCGAAATTTCCCTTATTTTGGGGAAAAATTGCAGAAATTTCACTTATTTTGGGGCAAAATTTCAGAAAATTCACTTGTTTCAGGGAAAAAAAGCAGAAATTTTCTTATTTGGGTGGAAAAAGCAAGAAATTCCTACTATTTTGTGACAAAAATGCAGAAATTCCCCTAATTTTTAGGTAAAAAGGCTGAAATTCCCCTTATTTGGGTGCCAAAAGGCAGAAATTTCCCTTATTTTGGGGCAAATTTGCAGAAATTTCACTTATTTAAGGTTAATAAGTCAGAAATTTTCCTTATTTTCGGGCAAAAAAGACAGGAATTCTTATTGTTTTTTGGGAAAAAGACAGAAATTCCACCTATTTATTGGCAAAAAAGCAGAAATTCCCCTTATTTTAGAGCAAAAATTAAGAAATTTCCTTTTTAAATTGCAAAAAGTATGCATTCTTCTTATTTTCGGGCAAAAAGGCAGAAATTCCCCGTATTTTGAAGCAAAATTGCAGAAATTCCCTTAATTGTGGGGCAAAAAGGCAGAAATTCCATATATGTTGGGGCAAAAAGACAAAAATTCTCCTTATTTTGGGGCAAAACTCAGAAATTCCACTTATTTTGGGGCAATATTCCCGAAATTTCTTTTATTTTGGGGCAAAATTGCAGAAATTTCACTTATTTTGGGGCAAAATTGCAGAAATTTCACTTATTCCAGAAAAAAAGCAGAAATTTTCTTATTTTGGGGCAAAAAGGCTAAAATTTCTAATATTTTGTTGCATAAATGAAGAAATTTCCCTTATTTTGAGGTAAAAAGGCTGAAATTCTCCTTTTTTGGGGGCAAAAAGTCAGAAATTTCCTTTATTTTGGGGCAAAATTGCAGAAATTTCACTTATTTCAGGGTAATAAGTTAGAAATTTTCCTTATTTTGGGGCAAATACTAAAGGAATTCCCTTTGTTTTGAGGGTAAAAGACAGAAATTTCACTTATTTAGAGGTAAAAAAAGCAGAAATTCCCCTTATTTTGGAGCAAAAATGAAGAAATTTCCCTTTTTTATGGCAAAAAGGTATGCATTCTTCTTATTTTCGGGCAAAAAAACAGAAATTCCCCGTATTTTGGAGCAAAATTTCAGAAATTCCCCTAATTGTGGGGCAAAAAGGCAGAAATTCCCTATATGTTGGGGCAAAAAGACAGAAATTCTCCTTATTTTGGGGCAATACTCAGAAATTCCACTTATTTTGGGGCACAATTCCAGAAATTTGACATATGTTGGGGCACAATTGCAGAAATTTCACTTATTTCAGGGAAAAAAGGCAGAAATTTTCCTTATTTTGAAGCAAAAATTCAGAAATTCCTAATATTTTGTGGCAAAAATGCAGAAATTCTTCTTATTTTGTGGTAAAAAGGCTGAAATTCCCTTTATTTGGGGGCAAAAAGGCAGATATTTCCCTTATTTTGTGGCAAAATTGCAGAAATTTCACTTACTTCAGGGTAAAAAGTCAGAAATTTTCCTTATTTTGGGGCAAATTAGACGAAAAATCCCTTTGTTTTGGGGGAAAAAAAACTGAAATTCCACTTATTTAGTGGCAAAAAAGCGGAAATTCCCTTTATTTTGGAGCAAAAATGAAGAAATTTCCTTTTTTTTATGGCAAAAAGGTATGCATTCTTTTGATTTTCGGGCAAAAAGGCAGAAATTCCCCGTATTTTGGAGCAAAATTGCAGAAATTCCCCTGATTGTGGGGCAAAAATGCAGAAATTCCCTATATGTTAGGGCAAAAAGACAGAAATTCTCCTTATTTTGGGGCAAAACTCAGGAATTACACTTATTTTGGGGCAAAATTCCAGAAAGTTCCCTTATTTTGGGACAAAATTGCAGAAATTTCACTTATTTTGGGGCAAAATTGCAGAAATTTCACTTATTTCAAGGAAAAAAGGCAGAAATTTTTTTTATTTTGGGAAAAAAAGGCAGAAATTCCTAATATTTTGTGGCAAAAATGCAGAAATTCCCCTTATTTTGAGGTAAAAAGGCTGAAATTCCCTTATTCGGGGTCAAAAAAGCAGAAATTTTCCTTATTTTGGGGCAAAATTGCAGAAATTTTTCATATTTCAGGGTAATAAGTCAGAAATTTTCCTTATTTTGGGGCAAAAAAGACAGAAATTACCTTTGTTTTGCGGGAAAAAGACAGAAATTCCACTTATTTAGAGGCAAAAAAGCAGAAATTCGTTTTATTTTTGAGCAAATATGAAGAAATTTTTCTGTTTTATGACAAAAACGTATGCATTATTCTGATTTTCGGGCAAAAAGGCAGAAATTCCCTGTATTTTGGAGCAAAATTGCAGAAATTCCCCTAATTGTGGGGCAAAAAGGCAGAAATTCCATATATGTTGGGGCAAAAAAACAAAAATTCTCCTTATTTTGGGGCAAAACTCAGAAATTCCACTTATTTTGGGGCAAAATTCCCGAAATTTCTTTTATTTTGGGGCAAAATTGCAGAAATTTCACTTATTTTGGGGCAAAATTTCAGAAAATTAATTATTTCAGGGAAAAAAAGCAGAAATTTTCTTATTTGGGTGCAAAAAGCCAGAAATTCCTAATATTTTGTGGCAAAAATGCAGAAATTCCCCTTATTTTTAGGTAAAAAGGCTGAAATTCCCCTTATTTGGGGGCCAAAAGGCAGAAATTTCCCTTATTTTGGGGCAAATTTGCAGAAATTTCACTTATTTAAGGGTAATAAGTCAGAAATTTTCCTTATTTTCGGGCAAAAAAGACAGGAATTCTTATTGTTTTGTGGGAAAAAGACAGAAATTCCACCTATTTAGAGGCAAAAACGCAGAAATTCCCCTTATTTTGGACCAAAAATGAAGAAATTTCCTTTTTAAATGGCAAAAAGTATGCATTCTTCTTATTTTCGGGCAAAAAGGCAGCAATTCCCCGTATTTTGAAGCAAAATTGCAGAAATTCCCTTAATTGTGGGGCAAAAAGGCAGAAATTATCTATATGTTTGGGCAAAAAGACAGAAATTCTCCTTATTTTGGGGCAAAACTCAGAAATTCCACTTATTTTGGGGCAAAATTCCAGAAATTTCCCTTATTTTGGGGCAAAATTGCAGAAATTTCACTTATTTTGGGGCAAAATTGCAGAAATTTCACTTATTTTGGGGCAAAATTGCAGTAATTTCATTTATTTCAAGGAAAAAAGGCAGAAATTTTTTTTATTTAGGGGCAAAAAGGCAGAAATTCCTAATATTTTGTGGCAAAAATGCAGAAACTCCCATTATTTTGAGGTAAAAATGCTGAAATTCCCCTTATTTGAGGGCAAAAAAACAGAAATTTTTTTTTATTTTGGGGCAAAATTGCAGAAATTTCACTTACTTCACGGTAATAAGTCAGAATTTTTCCTTATTTTGGGGCAAAAAAGACAGAAATTCCCTTTGCTTTGGGGGAAAAAGACAGAAATTCCACTTATTTAGAGGCATAAAAGCAGAAATTCCCCTTATTTTGGAGCAAAAATGAAGAAATTTCTTTTTTTTTCATGGTAAAAAGGTATGCATTCTTCTGATTTTCGGGCAAAAAGGCAGTAATTCCTTGTATTTTGGAGCAAAATTGCAAAAATTCTCCTAATTGTCGGCAAAAAGGCAGAAATTCCATATATGTTAGGGCAAAAAGACAGAAATTCTTTTTATTTTAGGGCAAAACTCAGAAATTCCACTTATTTTGGGGCAAAATTCCAAAAATTTCCCTTATTTTGGGGCAAAATTGCAGAAATTTCACTTATTTTGGGGCAAAATTTCAGAAATTTCACTTATTTCAGGGAAAAAGGCAGAAATTTTTTATTATTTTCAGGCAAAAAGCAGAAATTTCTAATATTTTGTGGCAAAAATGCAGAAATTCCCCTTATTTTGAGGTAAAAAGGCTGAAATTCCCCTTATTTGAAGCAAAAAGGCAGAAATTTTTTTATTTTGGGGCAAAATTGCAGAAATTTCACTTATTTCAAGGAAAAAAAGGCAGAAATTTTTTTTATTTTGGGACAAAAAGGCAGAAATTCATAATATTTTGTGGCAAACATGCAGAAATTCCCCTTATTTTGAGGTAAAAAAACCGAAATTCCCCTTATTTGGGGTCAAAAAGGCAGAAATTTCCCTTATTTTGGGGCAAAATTGCAGAAATTTTTCTTATTTCAGGGTAATAAGTCAGAAATTTTCCTTATTTTGGGGCAAAAAAGACAGAAATTACCTTTGTTTTGCGGGAAAAAGACAGAAATTCCACTTAATTAGAGGCAAAAAAGCAGAAATTCGTTTTATTTTTGAGCAAAAATGAAGAAATTTCCCTGTTTTATAACAAAAACGTATGCATTATTCTGATTTTCGGGCAAAAAGGCAGAAATTCCCCGTATTTTGGAGCAAAATTGCAGAAATTCCCCTAATTGTAGGGCAAACAGGCAGAAATTCAATATATGTTGGGGCAAAAATACAAAAATTTTCCTTATTTTGGGGCAAAACTCAGAAATTCCACTTATTTTGGGGCAAAATTCCCGAAATTTCCCTTATTTTGGGGAAAAATTGCAGAAATTTCACTTATTTTGGGGCAAAATTTCAGAAAATTCACTTATTTCAGGGAAAAAAAGCAGAAATTTTCTTATTTGGGTGCAAAAAGCAAGAAATTCCTAATCTTTTGTGGCAAAAATGCAGAAATTCCCCGAATTTTTAGGTAAAAAGGCTGAAATTCCCCTTATTTGGGGGCCAAAAGGCAGAAATTTCCCTTAATTTGGGGCAAATTTGCAGAAATTTCACTTATTTAAGGTTAATAAGTCAGAAATTTTCCTTATTTTCAGGCAAAAAAGACAGGAATTCTTATTGTTTTGTGGGAAAAAGACAGAAATTCCACCTATTTAGAGGCAAAAAAGCAGAAATTCCCCTTATTTTGGAGCAAAAATGAAGAAATTTCCTTTTTAAATGGCAAAAAGTATGCATTCTTCAAATTTTCGGGCAAAAAGGCAGAAATTCCCCGTATTTTGAAGCAAAATTGCAGAAATTCCCTTAATTGTGGGGCAAAAAGGCAGAAATTATCTATATGTTTGGGCAAAAAGACAGAAATTCTCCTTATTTTGGGGCAAAACTCAGAAATTCCACTTATTTTGGGGCAAAATTTCAGAAATTTCCCTTATTTTGGGGCAAAATTCCCGAAATTTGTCTTATTTTGGGGAAAAATTGCAGAAATTTCACTTATTTGGGGCAAAATTGTAGTAATTTCACTTATTTCAGAGAAAAAAGGCAGAAATTTTTCTTATTTTGGGGCAAAAAGGCAGAAATTCCTAATATTTTGTGGCAAAAATGCAGAAATTCCCCTTATTTTGAGGTAAAAATGCTGAAATTCTCCTTATTTGAGGGCAAAAATACAGAAATTTCTTTTATTTTGGGGCAAAATTGCAGAAATTTCACTTACTTCACGGTAATAAGTCAGAATTTTTCCTTATTTTGGGGCAAAAAAGACAGAAATTACCTTTGCTTTGGGGGAAAAAGACAGAAATTCCAGTTATTTAGAGGCAAAAAAGCAGAAATTCCCCTTATTTTGGAGCAAAAATGAAGAAATTTCTTTTTTTTTCATGGTAAAAAGGTATGCATTTTTCTGATTTTCGGGCAAAAAGGCAGTAATTCCCCGTATTTTGGAGCAAAATTGCAGAAATTCTCCTAATTGTCGGCAAAAAGGCAGAAATTCGATATATGTTAGGGCAAAAAGACAGAAATTCTTTTTATTTTAGGGCAAAACTCAGAAATTCCACTTATTTTGGGGCAAAATTCCAAAAATTTCCCTTATTTTGGGGCAAAATTGCAGAAATTTCACTTATTTTGGGGCAAAATTGCAGAAATTTCACTTATTTCAGGGAAAAAAGGCAGAAATTTTTCATTATTTTCAGGCAAAAAAGCAGAAATTTCTAATATTTTGTGGCAAAAATGCAGAAATTCCCCTTATTTTGAGGTAAAAAGGCTGAAATTTCCCTTATTTGGAGCAAAAAGGCAGAAATTTTTTTATTTTGGGGCAAAATTGCAGAAATTTCACATATTTCAGAAAAAAAAGGCAGAAATTTTTCATTATTTTGAGGCAAAAATGCAGAAATTTCTAATTTTGTTGCAAAAATGCAGAAATTTCCCTTATTTTGAGGTAAAAAGGCTGAAATTTTCCTTATTTGGGTGCAAAAAGTCAGAAATTTCCTTTATTTTGGGTCAAAATTGCAGAAATTTCACTTATTTCAGGGTAATAAGTTAGAAATTTTCCTTATTTTGGGGCAAAAAAACAGGAATTCCCTTTGTTTTGGGGGAAAAAGAAATTCCACTTATTTTGAGGCAAAAAGCAGAAATTCCCCTTATTCTGGAGCAAAAATGAAGAAATTTCCCTTTTTTATGGCAAAAAGTTATGCATCCTTCTCATTTTCGGGCAAAAAGGCAGAAATTCCCCGTATTTTGGAGCAAAATTGCAGAAATTCCCCTAATTGTGTGGCAAAAAGGCAGAAATTCCCTATATGTTAGGGCAAAAAGACAGAAATTCTCCTTATTTTGGGGCAAAACTCAGAAATTCCACTTATTTTGGGGCAAAATTCGAGAAAGTTCCCTTATTTTGGGACAAAATTGCAGAAATTTCACTTATTTTGGGGCAAAATTGCAGAAATTTCACTTATTTCAGGGTAATAAGTTAGAAATTTTCTTTATTTTGGGGCAAAAAAACAGGAATTCCCTTTGTTTTGGGGGAAAAAGACAGAAATTCCACTTATTTTGAAGCAAAAAGCAGAAATTCCCCTTATTTTGGAGCAAAAATGAAGAAATTTCCCTTTTTTATGGCAAAAAGTTATGCATCCTTCTCATTTTCGGGCAAAAAGGCAGAAATTCCCCGTATTTTGGAGCAAAATTGCAGAAATTCCCCTAATTGTGTGGCAAAATTGCAGAAATTCCCTATATGTTAGGGCAAAAAGACAGAAATTCTCCTTATTTTGGGGCAAAACTCAGAAATTCCACTTATTTTGGGGCAAAATTCGAGAAAGTTTTCTTATTTTGGGGCAAAATTGCAGAAATTTCACTTATTTCAAGGAAAAAAGGCAGAAATTTTCTTTATTTTGGGTCGAAAAAGAAGATATTCCTAATATTTTGTGGCAAAAATGCAGAAATTCCCCTTATTTTGAGGTAAAAAGGCTGAAATTCCCCTTATTTGGAGTCAAAAAGGCAGAAATTTCCCTTATTTTGGGGCAAAATTGTAGAAATTTTTCTAATTTCAGGGTAATAAGTCAGAAATTTTCCTTATTTTGGAGCAAAAAACACAGAAATTACCTTTGTTTTGCAAGAAAAAGACAGAAATTCCACTTATTTAGAGGCAAAAAAGCAGAAATTCGTTTTATTTTTGAGCAAATATTAAGAAATTTCCCTGTTTTATGACATAACGTATGCATTATTCTGATTTTCGGGCTAAAAGGCAGAAATTCCCCGGATTTTGGAGCAAAATTGCAGAAATTCCCCTAATTGTGGGGCAAAAAGGCAGAAATTCCATATATGTTGGGGCAAAAAGACAAAAATTCTCCTTATTTTGGGGCAAAACTCAGAAATTCCACTTATTTTGGGGCAAAATTCCCGAAATTTCTTCTATTTTGGGGCAAAATTGCAGAAATTTCACTTATTTTGGGGCAAAATTTCAGAAAATTAATTATTTCAGGGAAAAAAAGCAGAAATTTTCTTATTTGGGTGCAAAAAGCCAGAAATTCCTAATATTTTGTGGCAAAAATGCAGAAATTCCACTTATTTTTAGGTAAAAAGGCTGAAATTCCCATTATTTGGGGGCCAAAAGGCAGAAATTTCCCTTATTTTGGGGCAAAATTGCAGAAATTTCCCTTATTTTGGGGCAAAATTGCAGAAATTTCACTTATTCCAGAAAAAAAGCAGAAATTTTCTTATTTTGGGGCAAAAAGGCTAAAATTTCTAATATTTTGTTGCATAAATGAAGAAATTTCCCTTATTTTGAGGTAAAAAGGCTGAAATTCTCCTTTTTGGGGGGCAAAAAGTCAGAAATTTCCTTTATTTTGGGGCAAAATTGCAGAAATTTCACTTATTTCAGGGTAATAAGTTAGAAATTTTCCTTATTTTGGGGCAAATACTAAAGGAATTCCCTTTGTTTTGAGGGTAAAAGACAGAAATTTCACTTATTTAGAGGTAAAAAAAGCAGAAATTCCCCTTATTTTGGAGCAAATATGAAGAAATTTCCCTTTTTTATGGCAAAAAGGTATGCATTCTTCTTATTTTCGGGCAAAAAAACAGAAATTCCCCGTATTTTGGAGCAAAATTTCAGAAATTCCCCTTATTGTGGGGCAAAAAGGCAGAAATTCCCTATATGTTGGGGCAAAAAGACAGAAATTCTCCTTATTTTGGGGCAATACTCAGAAATTCCACTTATTTTGGGGCACAATTCCAGAAATTTGACATATGTTGGGGCACAATTGCAGAAATTTCACTTATTTCAGGGAAAAAAGGCAGAAATTTTCCTTATTTTGAAGCAAAAATTCAGAAATTCCTAATATTTTGTGGCAAAAATGCAGAAATTCTTCTTATTTTGTGGTAAAAAGGCTGAAATTCCCTTTATTTGGGGGCAAAAAGGCAGATATTTCCCTTATTTTGTGGCAAAATTGCAGAAATTTCACTTACTTCAGGGTAAAAAGTCAGAAATTTTCCTTATTTTGGGGCAAATTAGACGAAAAATCCCTTTGTTTTGGGGGAAAAAAACTGAAATTCCACTTATTTAGTGGCAAAAAAGCGGAAATTCCCTTTATTTTGGAGCAAAAATGAAGAAATTTCCTTTTTTTTATGGCAAAAAGGTATGCATTCTTTTGATTTTCGGGCAAAAAGGCAGAAATTCCCCGTATTTTGGAGCAAAATTGCAGAAATTCCCCTAATTGTGGGGCAAAAGGGCAGAAATTCCCTATATGTTAGGGCAAAAAGACAGAAATTCTCCTTATTTTGGGGCAAAACTCAGGAATTACACTTATTTTGGGGCAAAATTCCAGAAAGTTCCCTTATTTTGGGGCAAAATTGCAGAAATTTCACTTATTTTGGGGCAAAATTGCAGAAATTTCACTTATTTCAAGGAAAAAAGGCAGAAATTTTTTTTATTTTGGGAAAAAAAAGCAGAAATTCCTAATATTTTGTGGCAAAAATGCAGAAATTCACCTTATTTTGAGGTAAAAAGGCTGAAATTCCCCTTATTCGGGGTCAAAAAGGCAGAAATTTTCCTAATTTTGGGGCAAAATTGCAGAAATTTTTCATATTTCAGGGTAATAAGTCAGAAATTTTCCTTATTTTGGGGCAAAAAAGACAGAAATTACCTTTGTTTTGCCGGAAAAAGACAGAAATTCCACTTATTTAGAGGCAAAAAAGCAGAAATTCGTTTTATTTTTGAGCAAATATGAAGAAATTTCCCTGTTTTATGACAAAAACGTATGCATTATTCTGATTTTCGGGCAAAAAGGCAGAAATTCCCCGTATTTTGGAGCAAAATTGCAGAAATTCCCCTAATTGTGGGGCAAAAAGGCAGAAATTCCATATATGTTGGGGCAAAAAGACAAAAATTCTCCTTATTTTGAGGCAAAACTCAGAAATTCCACTTATTTTGGGGCAAAATTCCCGAAATTTCCCTTATTTTGGGGCAAAATTGCAGAAATTTCACTTATTTTGGGGCAAAATTTCAGAAAATTCACTTATTTCAGGGAAAAAAGCAGAAATTTTCTTATTTGGGTGCAAAAAGCCAGAAATTCCTAATATTTTGTGGCAAAAATGCAGAAATTCCCCTTATTTTTAGGTAAAAAGGCTGAAATTCCCCTTATTTGGGGGCCAAAAGGCAGAAATTTCCCTTATTTTGGGGCAAATTTGCAGAAATTTCACTTATTTAAGGGTAATAAGTCAGAATTTTTCCTTATTTTCGGGCAAAAAAGACAGGAATTCTTATTGTTTTGTGGGAAAAACACAGAAATTCCACCTATTTAGAGGCAAAAAAGCAGAAATTCCCCTTATTTTGGAGCAAAAATGAAGAAATTTCCTTTTTAAATGGCAAAAAGTATGCATTCTTCTTATTTTCGGGCAAAAAGGCAGAAATTCCCCGTATTTTGAAGCAAAATTGCAGAAATTCCCTTAATTGTGGGGCAAAAAGGCAGAAATTATCTATATGTTGGGGCAAAAAGACAGAAATTCTCCTTATTTTGGGGCAAAACTCAGAAATTCCACTTATTTTGGGGCAAAATTCCAGAAATTTCCCTTATTTTGGGGCAAAATTGCAGAAATTTCACTTATTTTGGGGCAAAATTGCAGAAATTTCACTTATTTTGGGGCAAAATTGCAGTAATTTCATTTATTTCAGGGAAAAAAGGCAGAAATTTTCCTTATTTTGGGGCAAAAAGGCAGAAATTCCTAATATTTTGTGGCAAAAATGCAGAAATTCCCATTATTTTGAGGTAAAAATGCTGAAATTCCCCTTATTTGAGGGCAAAAAAACAGAAATTTCTTTTATTTTGGGGCAAAATTGCAGAAATTTCACTTACTTCACGGTAATAAGTCAGAATTTTTCCTTATTTTGGGGCAAAAAAGACAGAAATTCCCTTTGCTTTGGGGGAAAAAGACAGAAATTCCACTTATTTAGAGGCAAAAAAGCAGAAATTCCCCTTATTTTGGAGCAAAAATGAAGAAATTTCATTTTTTTTTCATGGTAAAAAGGTATGCATTCTTCTGATTTTCGGGCAAAAAGGCAGTAATTCCCCGTATTTTGGAGCAAAATTGCAAAAATTCTCCTAATTGTCGGCAAAAAGGCAGAAATTCCAAATATGTTAGGGCAAAAAGACAGAAATTCTTTTTATTTTAGGGCAAAACTCAGAAATTCCACTTATTTTGGGGCAAAATTCCAAAAATTTCCCTTATTTTGGGGCAAAATTGCAGAAATTTCACTATTTTGGGGCAAAATTGCAGAAATTTCACTTATTTCAGGGAAAAAAGGCAGAAATTTTTCATTATTTTCAGGCAAAAAGCAGAAATTTCTAATATTTTGTGGCAAAAATGCAGAAATTCCCCTTATTTTGAGGTAAAAAGGCTGAAATTCCCCTTATTTGAAGCAAAAAGGCAGAAATTTTTTTATTTTGGGGCAAAATTGCAGAAATTTCACTAATTTCAGAAAAAAAAGGCAGAAATTTTTCATTATTTTGAGGCAAAATAGCAGAAATTTCTAATTTTGTTGCAAAAATGCAGAAATTTCCCTTATTTTGAGGTAAAAAGGCTGAAATTTTCCTTATTTGGGGGCAAAAAGTCAGAAATTTCCCTTATTTTGGGTCAAAATTGCAGAAATTTCACTTATTTCAGGGTAATAAGTTAGAAATTTTCCTTATTTTGGGGCAAAAAAACAGGAATTCCCTTTGTTTTGGGGGAAAAGACAGAAATTCCACTTATTTTGAGGCAAAAAGCAGAAATTCCCCTTATTTTGGAGCAAAAATGAAGAAATTTCCCTTTTTTATGGCAAAAAGTTATGCATTCTTCTTATTTTCAGAGAAAAAGGCAGAAATTCCCCGTATTTTGGAGCAAAATTGCAGAAATTCCCGTAATTGTGGGGCAAAAAGGCAGAAATTCCCTATATGTTAGGGCAAAAAGACAAATTCTTCTCATTTTGGGGCAAAACTCAGACATTCCACTTATTTTGGGGTAAAATTCCAGAAATTTCCCTTATTTTGGGGCAAAATTGCAGAAATCTGACTTATTTTGATGCAAAATTCCAAAATTTCACTTATTTCAGAAAAAAGCAGAAATTTTCTTATTTTGGGGCAAAAAGGCAGAAATTTTTTTTATTTTGGTACAAAATTGCAGAAATTTTTCTTATTTTGGGGCAAAAAGGCAGAAATTTCCCATATTTTGGAGCAAAAATGCAGAAATTCCCCTTAATTTGAGGTAAAAAGCCTGAAATTCCCCTTATTTTGGGGCAAAAAGGCAGAAATTTCCCTTATTTCAGGGCAAAATTGCAGATATTTAACTTATTTCAGGGTAATAAGTCAGAAATCTTCCTTATTTTGGGGCAAAAAAGACAGAAATTTCCTTTGTTTTGGGGGAAAAAGACAGAAATTCCACTTATTTAGAGGCTAAAAACCAGAAATTCCCCTTATTTTGAAGCAAAAATGAAGAAATTTCCCTTTTTTTCTGGCAAAAAGGTATGCATTCTTCTTATTTTCGGGCAAAAAGGCAGAAATTCCCCGTATTTTGGAGCAAAACTGCAGAAATTCTCCTTATTTTGGGGCAAAACTCAGAAATTCCACATATTTTGGGGCAAAATTGCAGAAATTTTTCTTATTTTGGGGCAAAATTGCAGAAATTTTTCATATTTCAGGGTAATAAGTCAGAAATTTTCCTTATTTTGGGGCAAAAAAGACAGAAATTACCTTTGTTTTGCGGGAAAAAGACAGAAATTCCACTTATTTAAAGGCAAAAAAGCAGAAATTCGTTTTATTTTTGAGCAAATATGAAGAAATTTCCCTGTTTTATGACAAAAACGTATGCATTATTCTGATTTTCGGGCAAAAAGGCAGAAATTCCCCGTATTTTGGAGCAAAATTGCAGAAATTCCCCTAATTGTGGGGCAAAAAGGCAGAAATTCCATATATGTTGGGGCAAAAAGACAAAAATTCTCCTTATTTTGGGGCAAAACTCAGAAATTCCACTTATTTTGGGGCAAAATTCCCGAAATTTCCCTTATTTTGGGGCAAAATTGCAGAAATTTCACTTATTTTGGGGCAAAATTTCAGAAAATTCACTTATTTCAGGGAAAAAAAGCAGAAATTTTCTTATTTGGGTGCAAAAAGCCAGAAATTCCTAATATTTTGTGGCAAAAATGCAGAAATTCCCCTTATTTTTAGGTAAAAAGGCTGAAATTCCCCTTATTTGGGGGCCAAAAGGCAGAAATTTCCATTATTTTGAGGCAAATTTTCAGAAATTTCACTTATTTAAGGGTAATAAGTCAGAAATTTTCCTTATTTTCGGGCAAAAAAGACAGGAATTCTTATTGTTTTGTGGGAAAAAGACAGAAATTCCACCTATTTAGAGGCCAAAAAGCAGAAATTCCCCTTATTTTGGAGCAAAAATGAAGAAATTTCCTATTTAAATGGCAAAAAGTATGCATTCTTCTTATTTTCGGGCAAAAAGGCAGAAATTCCCCGTATTTTGAAGCAAAATTGCAGAAATTCCCTTAATTGTGGGGCAAAAAGGCAGAAATTATCTATATGTTGGGGCAAAAAGACAGAAATTCTCCTTATTTTGGGGCAAAACTCAGAAATTCCACTTATTTTGGGGCAAAATTCCAGAAATTTCCCTTATTTTGGGGCAAAATTGCAGAAATGTCACTTATTTTGGGGCAAAATTGCAGAAATTTCACTTATTTTGGGGCAAAATTGCAGTAATTTCATTTATTTCAGGGAAAAAAGGCAGAAATTTTCCTTATTTTGGGGCAAAAAGGCAGAAATTCCTAATATTTTGTGGCAAAAATGCAGAAATTCCCATTATTTTAAGGTAAAAATGCTGAAATTCCCCTTATTTGAGGGCAAAAAAACAGAAATTTCTTTTATTTTGGGGCAAAATTGCAGAAATTTCACTTATTTCAGAGTATTAAGTCAGAAATTTTCCTTATTTTGGGGCAAAAAAGACAGAAATTCCCTTTGTCTTGGGGGAAAAAGACAGAAATTCCACTTATTTAGAGGCAAAAAAGCAGAAATTCCCCTTATTTTGGAGCAATATTTCAGAAATTACCCTAATTGTGGGGCAAAAAGGCAGAAATTTTGTATATGTTGTGGCAAAAGGACAGAAATTCTCCTTATTTTGGGGCAAAACTAAGAAATTCCACTTATTTTGGGGCAAAATTCCAGAAATTTCACTTATTTTGGGGCAATATTGCAAAAATTAAACTTATTTCGGGGCAAAATTGCAGAAATTTCACTTATGTTGCGGCAAAATTGCAGAAATATCACTTATTTAAAGGAAAAAGGCAGAAATTTTCCTTATTTTGGGGCAAAAAGGCAGAAATTCCTTATATTTTGTGGCAAAAATGCAGAAATTCTCCCTATTTTGAGGTAAAAATACTGAAATTCCCTTTATTTGGGGGCAAAAAGGCAGAAATTTCCTTCATTTTGGGGCAAAATTGCAGAAATTTCACTTACTTCAGGGTAATAGGTCAGAAATTTTTCTTATTTTGGGGCAAAAAAGACAGAAATTCCCTTTGTTTTGGGGGAAAAAGATAGAAATTCCACTTATTTAGAGGCAAAAATGCAGAAATTCCATTTATTATGGAGTAAAAATGAAGAAATTTCCCTTTTTTATGGCAAAAAGGTATGCATTCTTCTTATTTTCGGGCAAAAAGGCAGAAATTCCCCGTATTTTGGAGCAAAGTTGCAGAAATTCCCTTAATTGTGGGGCAAAAAGGCAGACATTCCCTATATGTTGGGGCAAAAAGACAGAAATTCTTTTTATTTTGGGGCAAAACTCAGAAATTCCACTTATTTTGTGGCAAAATTCCAGAAATTTCCCTTATTTTGGAACAAAATTGCAGAAATTTGAATTTTTTCGGGGCAAAATTTCAGAAATTTCACTTATTTCAAGGAAAAAAGGCAGAAATTACCCTTATTTTGGGGAAAAAAGGCAGAATTTCCTAATATTTTGTGGCAAAAATGCAGAAATTCCCCTTATTTTGAGGTAAAAAGGCTGAAATTCCCCTTATTTGGGTCAAAAAATGCAGAAATTTCCCTTATTTTTGGGCAAAATTACATAAATTTCACTTATTTTAGGCTAATAAGTCAGAAATTTTTCTTATTTTGGTGCAAAAAAGACAGAAATTCCTTATGTTTTGGGGGAAAAAGATAGAAATTCCACTTATTTAGAGGCAAGAATGCAGAAATTCCCTTTATTTTGGAGTAAAAATGAAGAAATTTCCCTTTTTTATGGCAAAAAGGTATGCATTCTTCATATTTTCGGGCAAAAAGGCAGAAATTCCCCGTATTTTGGTGCAAAGTTGCAGAAATTCCCCTAATTGTGGGGCAAAAAGGCAGACATTCCCTATATGTTGGGGCAAAAAGACAGAAATTCTCCTTATTTTAGGGCATAACTCAGAAATTCCACTTATTTTCTGGGAAAATTGCAGAAATTTCACTTATTTTGGGGCAAAATTGCAGAAATTTCACTTATTTCAGGGAAAAAAGGCAGAAATTTTTCTTATTTTGGGGAAAAAAAGCAGAAATTCCTAATATTTTTTGGCAAAAATGCAGAAATTCCCCTTATTTTGAGGTAAAAAGGCTGAAATTCCCCTTATTTGGAGGCAAAAAGGCAGAAATTTCCCTTATTTTGGGGCAAAATTGCAGAAATTTCACTTACTTCAGGGTAATAAGTCAGAATTTTTCCTTATTTTGGGGCAAAAAAGACAGAAATTCTTTTTGTTTTGGGGAAAAAAGACAGAAATTCCACTTATTTAGAGGCAATAAAGCAGAAATTTCCCTTATTTTGGAGCAAAAATGAAGAAATTTCTTTTTTTTATGGTAAAAAGGTATGCATTCTTCTGATTTTCGGGTAAAAAGGCAGAAATTCCCCGTATTTTGTAGCAAAATTGCAGAAATTCCCCTAATTGTGGGGTAAAAATGCAGATATTCCCTCTATGTTAGGGCAAAAAGACAGACATTCTCCTTATTTTGGGGCAAAACTCAGAAATTCCACTTATTTTGGGGCAAAATTGCAGAAATTTCACTTATTTCAGAGAAAAAAAGCAGAAATTTTTTTATTTTGGGGCAAAAAAGCAGAAATTCCTAATATTTTGTGGCAAAAATGCAGAAATTCCCCTTTTTTTGAGGTAAAAAGGCTGAAATTCTCCTTATTTGGGTGCAAAAAGAAAGAAATTTCCCTTATTTTTGGGCAAAATTACAGATGTTTCACTTATTTTAGGGTAATAAGTCAGAAATTTTCCTTATTTTGGTGCAAAAAAGACAGAAATTCCCTTTGTTTTGGGGGAAGAAGATAGAAATTCCACTTATTTAGAGGCAAAAATGCAGAAATTCCCTTTATTATGGAATAAAAATGAAGAAATTTCCCTTTTTTATGGAAAAAAGGTATGCATTCTTCTTATTTTCGGGCAAAAAGGCAGAAATTCCCCGTATTTTGGAGCAAAGTTGCAGAAATTCCCCTAATTGTGGGGCAAAAAGGCAGAAATTCCCAATATGTTGAGGCAAAAAGACAGAAATTCTTTTTAATTTGGGGCAAAACTCAGAAATTCCACTTATTTTGTGGCAAAATTCCAGAAATTTCCCTTATTTTGGAAAAAAATTGAAGAAATTTGAATTTTTTGGGGGCAAAATTTCAGAAATTTCACTTATTTCAGGGAAAAAAGGTAGAAATTACCCTTATTTTGGGGAAAAAAGGCAGAAATTCCTAATATTTTGTGGCAAAAATGCAGAAATTCCCCTTAATTTGAGGTAAAAAGGCTGAAATTCCCCTTATTAGGGGGCAAAAGATGCAAAAATTTCCCTTATTTTTGGGCAAAATTACAGAAATTTCACTTATTTTAGGGTAATAAGTCAGAAATTTTCCTTATTTTGGTGCAAAAAAGACAGAAATTCCCTTTGTTTTGGGGAAAAAAGATAGAAATTCCACTTATTTAGAGGCAAAAATGCAGAAATTCCCTTTATTTTGGAGTAAAAATGAAGAAATTTCCCTTTTTTATGGCAAAAAGTTATGCATTCTTCTTATATTCGGGCAAAAATGCAGAAATTTCTCGTATTTTGGAGCAAAATTGCAGAAATTCCCCTAATTGTGGGGCAAAAAAGCAGAAATTTCCTATATGTTGGGGCAAAAAGACAGAAATTCTCCTTATTTTGGGGCAAAACTCAGAAATTCCACTTATTTTCTGGCAAAATTGCAGAAATTTCACTTATTTTGGGGCAAAATTGCAAAAATTTCATTTATTTCAGGGAAAAAAGGCAGAAATTTTTCTTATTTTGGGGAAAAAAGGCAGAAATTCCTAATATTTTGTGGCAAAAATGCAGAAATTCCCCTTATTTTAAGGTAAAAAGGCTGAAATTCCCCTTATTTGGGGGCAAAAAGGCAGAAATTTCTCTTATTTTGGGGCAAAATTGCAGAAATTTCACTTACTTCAGGGTAATAAGTCAGAATTTTTCCTTATTTTGGGGTAAAAAAGACAGAAATTCTTTTTGTTTTGGGGGAAAAAGACAGAAATTCCACTTATTTAGAGGCAATAAAGCAGAAATTTCCCTTATTTTGGAGCAAAATTGAAGAAATTTCATTTTTTTATGGTAAAAAGGTATGCATTCTTCTGATTTTCGGGTAAATATGCAGAAATTCCCCGTATTTTGGAGCAAAATTGCAGAAATTCCCCTAATTGTGGGGCAAAAAGGCGGATATTCCCTCTATGTTAGGGCAAAAAGACAGAAATTCTCCTTATTTTGGGGCAAAACTCAGAAATTCCACTTATTTTTGGGCAAAATTCCAGAAATTTCCCTTACTTTGGGGAAAAATTGCAGAAATTTCACTTATTTTGGGGCAAAATTGCAGAAATTTCACTTATTTCAGAGAAAAAAGCAGAATTTTTTTTATTTTGGGGCAAAAAGGCAGAAATTCCTAATATTTTGTGGCAAAAATGCAGAAATTCCCCTTTTTTTGAGGTAAAAAGGCAGAAATTCCCCTTATTTGGGGGCAAAAAGGCAGAAATTTCCCTTATTTTGGGGCAAAATTGCAGAAATTTCACTTACTTCAGGGTAATAAGTCAGAATTTTTCCTTATTTTGGGGCAAAAAAGACAGAAATTCTTATTGTTTTGGGGGAAAAAGACAGAAATTCCACTTATTTAGAGGCAAGAAAGCAGAAATTCTTCTTATTTTGGAGCAAACATGAAGAAATTTCTTTTTTTTATGGTAAAAAGGTAGGCATTCTTCTGATTTTCGGGCAAAAAGGCAGAAATCCCCCGTATTTTGAAGCAAAATTTCAGAAATTCCCCTAATTGTGGGGCAAAAAGGCAGAAATTCCCTATATGTTAGGGCAAAAAGACAGAAATTCTCCTTATTTTGGGGCAAAACTCAGATTTTACTTATTTTGAGGCAAAATTCCAGAAATTTCCTTTATTTTGGGGCAAAATTGCAGAAATTTCACTTATTTTGGGGCAAAATTGCAGAAATTTCAATTATTTCAGAGAAAAAAAGCAGAAATTTTCTTATTTTGGGGCAAAAAGGAGGAAATTTCTTTTATTTTGGTACAAAAATGCAGAAATTTTTCTTATTTTGGGGCAAAAAGGCATAAATTTCCCATATATTGGGGCAAAATTGCAGAAATTTCACTTACGTCAGAATAATAAGTCAAAAATTTTCTTTATTTTGGGGCAAAAAAGACAGAAATTCCCTTTGTTTTAGAGGAAAAAGACAGAAATTCCACATATTTAGAGGCAAAAAAGCAGAAATTCCCTTTATTTTGGAGCAAAAATGAAGAAATTTCTTTTGTTTTATGGCAAAAATGTATGCATTCTTCTGATTTTTCAGGCTTAAAGGCAGAAATTCCCATATTTTGGAGCAAAATTGCAGAAATTCCCCTAATTGTGGGGCAAATATGCAGAAATTCCCTATATGTTGGGGCAAAAAGACAGAAATTCTCCTTATTTTGGGGCAAAACTCAGAAATTCCACTTATTTGGGGCAAAATTCCAGAAATTTCCCTTATTTTGATGCAAAATTGCAGAAATTTCACATATTTTGGGGCAAAATTGCAGAATTTTCACTTATTTCAGGGAAAAAATTAAGAAATTTTTTTATTTTGTTGCAAAAGGCAGAAATTCCTAATATTTTGTGGCAAAAATGCAGAAATTCCCCTTATTTTGAGGTAAAAAGGCTGAAATTCTCCTTATTTTGGGAAAAAGGGCAGAAATTTCCCTTATTTTGGGGCAAAATTGCAGAAATTTCACTTATTTCAGGATAATACGTCAGAAATTGCACTTATTTAGAGGCAAAAAAGCAGAAATTCCCCTTGTTTTGGAGCAAAAATAAAGAAGTTTCCCTTTTTTATGGCAAAAAGGTATGCATTCGTCTAATTTTTGGGCAAAAGGGCAGAAATTTTCCATATTTTGGATCAAAATTTCAGAAATTCCCCTAATTGTGGGGCAAAAAGGCAGAAATTCTCTATATGTTGGGGCAAAAAGCCAGAAATTCTCCTTATTTTGGGGCAAAACTCAGAAATTCCACTTATTTTCTGGCAAAATTGCAGAAATTTCACTTATTTTGGGGCAAAATTGCAAAAATTTCATTTATTTCAGGGAAAAAAGGCAGAAATTTTTCTTATTTTGGGGAAAAAAGGCAGAAATTCCTAATATTTTGTGGCAAAAATGCAGAAATTCCCCTTATTTTAAGGTAAAAAGGCTGAAATTCCCCTTATTTGGGGGCAAAAAGGCAGAAATTTCTCTTATTTTGGGGCAAAATTGCAGAAATTTCACTTACTTCAGGGTAATAAGTCAGAATTTTTCCTTATTTTGGGGTAAAAAAGACAGAAATTCTTTTTGTTTTGGGGGAAAAAGACAGAAATTCCACTTATTTAGAGGCAATAAAGCAGAAATTTCCCTTATTTTGGAGCAAAATTGAAGAAATTTCATTTTTTTATGGTAAAAAGGTATGCATTCTTCTGATTTTCGGGTAAATATGCAGAAATTCCCCGTATTTTGGAGCAAAATTGCAGAAATTCCCCTAATTGTGGGGCAAAAAGGCGGATATTCCCTCTATGTTAGGGCAAAAAGACAGAAATTCTCCTTATTTTGGGGCAAAACTCAGAAATTCCACTTATTTTTGGGCAAAATTCCAGAAATTTCCCTTACTTTGGGGAAAAATTGCAGAAATTTCACTTATTTTGGGGCAAAATTGCAGAAATTTCACTTATTTCAGAGAAAAAAGCAGAATTTTTTTTATTTTGGGGCAAAAAGGCAGAAATTCCTAATATTTTGTGGCAAAAATGCAGAAATTCCCCTTTTTTTGAGGTAAAAAGGCAGAAATTCCCCTTATTTGGGGGCAAAAAGGCAGAAATTTCCCTTATTTTGGGGCAAAATTGCAGAAATTTCACTTACTTCAGGGTAATAAGTCAGAATTTTTCCTTATTTTGGGGCAAAAAAGACAGAAATTCTTATTGTTTTGGGGGAAAAAGACAGAAATTCCACTTATTTAGAGGCAAGAAAGCAGAAATTCTTCTTATTTTGGAGCAAACATGAAGAAATTTCCTTTTTTTATGGTAAAAAGGTAGGCATTCTTCTGATTTTCGGGCAAAAAGGCAGATATCCCCCGTATTTTGAAGCAAAATTGCAGAAATTCCCCTAATTGTGGGGCAAAAAGGCAGAAATTCCCTATATGTTAGGGCAAAAAGACAGAAATTCTCCTTATTTTGGGGCAAAACTCAGATTTTACTTATTTTGAGGCAAAATTCCAGAAATTTCCTTTATTTTGGGGCAAAATTGCAGAAATTTCACTTATTTTGGGGCAAAATTGCAGAAATTTCAATTATTTCAGAGAAAAAAAGCAGAAATTTTCTTATTTTGGGGCAAAAAGGAGGAAATTTCTTTTATTTTGGTACAAAAATGCAGAAATTTTTCTTATTTTGGGGCAAAAAGGCATAAATTTCCCATATATTGGGGCAAAATTGCAGAAATTTCACTTACGTCAGAATAATAAGTCAAAAATTTTCTTTATTTTGGGGCAAAAAAGACAGAAATTCCCTTTGTTTTAGAGGAAAAAGACAGAAATTCCACATATTTAGAGGCAAAAAAGCAGAAATTCCCTTTATTTTGGAGCAAAAATGAAGAAATTTCTTTTGTTTTATGGCAAAAATGTATGCATTCTTCTGATTTTTCAGGCTTAAAGGCAGAAATTCCCATATTTTGGAGCAAAATTGCAGAAATTCCCCTAATTGTGGGGCAAATATGCAGAAATTCCCTATATGTTGGGGCAAAAAGACAGAAATTCTCCTTATTTTGGGGCAAAACTCAGAAATTCCACTTATTTGGGGCAAAATTCCAGAAATTTCCCTTATTTTGATGCAAAATTGCAGAAATTTCACGTATTTTGGGGCAAAATTGCAGAATTTTCACTTATTTCAGGGAAAAAATTAAGAAATTTTTTTATTTTGTTGCAAAAGGCAGAAATTCCTAATATTTTGTGGCAAAAATGCAGAAATTCCCCTTATTTTGAGGTAAAAAGGCTGAAATTCTCCTTATTTTGGGAAAAAAGGCAGAAATTTCCCTTATTTTGGGGCAAAATTGCAGAAATTTCACTTTCAGGATAATACGTCAGAAATTGCACTTATTTAGAGGCAAAAAAGCAGAAATTCCCCTTGTTTTGGAGCAAAAATAAAGAAGTTTCCCTTTTTTATGGCAAAAAGGTATGCATTCGTCTAATTTTTGGGCAAAAGGGCAGAAATTTTCCATATTTTGGATCAAAATTTCAGAAATTCCCCTAATTGTGGGGCAAAAAGGCAGAAATTCTCTATATGTTGGGGCAAAAAGCCAGAAATTCTTCTTATTTTTGGGCAAAATCCAGAAATTCCACTTATTTTGGGGCAATTTTCCACAAATTTCCCTTTTTTTGGGCAAAATTGCAGAAATTTCACAATTATTTGGGGCAAAATTGCAGAAATTTTTCATATTTCAGGGTAATAAGTCAGAAATTTTCCTTATTTTGGGGCAAAAAAGACAGAAATTACCTTTGTTTTGCGGGAAAAAGACAGAAATTCCACTTATTTAGAGGCAAAAAAGCAGAAATTCGTTTTATTTTTGAGCAAATATGAAGAAATTTCCCTGTTTTATGACAAAAACGTATGCATTATTCTGATTTTCGGGCAAAAAGGCAGACATTCCCCGTATTTTGGAGCAAAATTGCAGAAATTCCCCTAATTGTGGGGCAAAAAGGCAGAAATTCCATATATGTTGGGGCAAAAAGACAAAAATTCTCCTTATTTTGGGGTAAAACTCAGAAATTCCACTTATTTTGGGGCAAAATTCCCGAAATTTCCCTTATTTTGGGGCAAAATTGCAGAAATTTCACTTATTTTGGGGCAAAATTTCAGAAAATTCACTTATTTCAGGGAAAAAAAGCAGAAATTTTCTTATTTGGGTGCAAAAAGCCAGAAATTTCTAATATTTTGTGGCAAAAATGCAGAAATTCCCCTTATTTTTAGGTAAAAAGGCTGAAATTCCCATTATTTGGGGGCCAAAAGGCAGAAATTTCCCTTATTTTGGGGCAAATTTGCAGAACTTTCACTTATTTAAGGGTAATAAGTCAGAAATTTTTCTTATTTTCGGGCAAAAAAGACAGGAATTCTTATTGTTTTGTGGGAAAAAGACAGAAATTCCACCTATTTAGAGGCAAAAAAGTAGAAATTCCCCTTATTTTGGAGCAAAAATGAAGAAATTTCCTTTTTAAATGGCAAAAAGTATGCATTCTTCTTATTTTCGGGCAAAAAGGCAGAAATTCCCTGTATTTTGAAGCAAAATTGCAGAAATTCCCTTAATTGTGGGGCAAAAAGGCAGAAATTATCTATTTGTTGGGGCAAAAAGACAGAAATTCTCCTTATTTTGGGGCAAAACTCAGAAATTCCACTTATTTTGGGGCAAAATTCCAGAAATTTCCCTTATTTTGGGGCAAAACTGCAGAAATTTCACTTATTTTGGGGCAAAATTGCAGAAATTTCACTTATTTTGGGGCAAAATTGCAGTAATTTCATTTATTTCAGGGAAAAAAGGCAGAAATTTTCCTTATTTTGGGGCAAAAAGGCAGAAATTCCTAATATTTTGTGGCAAAAATGCAGAAATTCCCATTATTTTGAGGTAAAAATGCTGAAATTCCCCTTATTTGAGGGCAAAAAAACAGAAATTTCTTTTATTTTGGGGCAAAATTGCAGAAATTTCACTTACTTCACGGTAATAAGTCAGAATTTTTCCTTATTTTGGGGCAAAAAAGACAGAAATTCCCTTTGCTTTGGGGGAAAAAGACAGAAATTCCACTTATTTAGAGGCAAAAAAGCAGAAATTCCCCTTATTTTGGAGCAAAAATGAAGAAATTTCTTTTTTTTTTCATGGTAAAAAGGTATGCATTCTTCTGATTTTCGGGCAAAAAGGCAGTAATTCCCCGTATTTTGGAGCAAAATTGCAAAAATTCTCCTAATTGTCGGCAAAAAGGCAGAAATTCCAAATATGTTAGGGCAAAAAGACAGAAATTCTTTTTATTTTAGGGCAAAACTCAGAAATTCCACTTATTTTGGGGCAAAATTCCAAAAATTTCCCTTATTTTGGGGCAAAATTGCAGAAATTTCACTATTTTGGGGCAAAATTGCAGAAATTTCACTTATTTCAGGAAAAAAAGGCAGAAATTTTTCATTATTTTCAGGCAAAAAGCAGAAATTTCTAATATTTTGTGGCAAAAATGCAGAAATTCCCCTTATTTTGAGGTAAAAAGGCTGAAATTCCCCTTATTTGAAGCAAAAAGGCAGAAATTTTTTTATTTTGGGGCAAAATTGCAGAAATTTCACTTATTTCAGAAAAAAAAGGCAGAAATTTTTCATTATTTTGAGGCAAAATAGCAGAAATTTCTAATTTTGTTGCAAAAATGCAGAAATTTCCCTTATTTTGAGGTAAAAAGGCTGAAATTTTCCTTATTTGGGGGCAAAAAGTCAGAAATTTCCCTTATTTTGGGTCAAAATTGCAGAAATTTCACTTATTTCAGGGTAATAAGTTAGAAATTTTCCTTATTTTGGGGCAAAAAAACAGGAATTCCCTTTGTTTTGGGGGAAAAGACAGAAATTCCACTTATTTTGAGGCAAAAAGCAGAAATTCCCCTTATTTTGGAGCAAAAATGAAGAAATTTCCCTTTTTTATGGCAAAAAGTTATGCATTCTTCTTATTTTCGGAGAAAAAGGCAGAAATTCCCCGTATTTTGGAGCAAAATTGCAGAAATTCCCGTAATTGTGGGGCAAAAAGGCAGAAATTCCCTATATGTTAGGGCAAAAAGACAAATTCTTCTTATTTTGGAGCAAAACTCAGAAATTCCACTTATTTTGGGGCAAAATTCCAGAAATTTCCCTTATTTTGGGGCAAAATTGCAGAAATTTGACTTATTTTGATGCAAAATTCCAAAATTTCACTTATTTCAGAAAAAAGCAGAAATTTTCTTATTTTGGGGCAAAAAGGCAGAAATTTTTTTTATTTTGGTACAAAATTGCAGAAATTTTTCTTATTTTGGGGCAAAAAGGCAGAAATTTCCCATATTTTGGAGCAAAAATGCAGAAATTCCCCTTAATTTGAGGTAAAAAGCCTGAAATTCCCCTTATTTTGGGGCAAAAAGGCAGAAATTTCCCTTATTTCAGGGCAAAATTGCAGATATTTAACTTATTTCAGGGTAATAAGTCAGAAATCTTCCTTATTTTGGCGCAAAAAAGACAGAAATTTCCTTTGTTTTGGGGGAAAAAGACAGAAATTCCACTTATTTATAGGCTAAAAACCAGAAATTCCCCTTATTTTGAAGCAAAAATGAAGAAATTTCCCTTTTTTCTGGCAAAAAGGTATGCATTCTTCTTATTTTCGGGCAAAAAGGCAGAAATTCCCCGTATTTTGGAGCAAAACTGCAGAAATTCTCCTTATTTTGGGGCAAAACTCAGAAATTCCACATATTTTGGGGCAAAATTGCAGAAATTTTCCTTATTTTGGGGCAAAATTGCAGAAATTTTTCATATTTCAGGGTAATAAGTCAGAAATTTTCCTTATTTTGGGGCAAAAAAGACAGAAATTACCTTTGTTTTGCGGGAAAAAGACAGAAATTCCACTTATTTAGAGGCAAAAAAGCAGAAATTCGTTTTATTTTTGAGCAAATATGAAGAAATTTCCCTGTTTTATGACAAAAACGTATGCATTATTCTGATTTTCGGGCAAAAAGGCAGAAATTCCCCGTATTTTGGAGCAAAATTGCAGAAATTCCCCTAATTGTGGGGCAAAAAGGCAGAAATTCCATATATGTTGGGGCAAAAAGACAAAAATTCTCCTTATTTTGGGGCAAAACTCAGAAATTCCACTTATTTTGGGGCAAAATTCCCGAAATTTCCCTTATTTTGGGGCAAAATTGCAGAAATTTCACTTATTTTGGGGCAAAATTTCAGAAAATTCACTTATTTCAGGGAAAAAAGCAGAAATTTTCTTATTTGGGTGCAAAAAGCCAGAAATTCCTAATATTTTGTGGCAAAAATGCAGAAATTCCCCTTATTTTTAGGTAAAAAGGCTGAAATTCCCCTTATTTGGGGGCCAAAAGGCAGAAATTTCCCTTATTTTGGGGCAAATTTGCAGAAATTTCACTTATTTAAGGGTAATAAGTCAGAATTTTTCCTTATTTTCGGGCAAAAAAGACAGGAATTCTTATTGTTTTGTGGGAAAAACACAGAAATTCCACCTATTTAGAGGCAAAAAAGCAGAAATTCCCCTTATTTTGGAGCAAAAATGAAGAAATTTCCTTTTTAAATGGCAAAAAGTATGCATTCTTCTTATTTTCGGGCAAAAAGGCAGAAATTCCCCGTATTTTGAAGCAAAATTGCAGAAATTCCCTTAATTGTGGGGCAAAAAGGCAGAAATTATCTATATGTTGGGGCAAAAAGACAGAAATTCTCCTTATTTTGGGGCAAAACTCAGAAATTCCACTTATTTTGGGGCAAAATTCCAGAAATTTCCCTTATTTTGGGGCAAAATTGCAGAAATGTCACTTATTTTGGGGCAAAATTGCAGAAATTTCACTTATTTTGGGGCAAAATTGCAGTAATTTCATTTATTTCAGGGAAAAAAGGCAGAAATTTTCCTTATTTTGGGGCAAAAAGGCAGAAATTCCTAATATTTTGTGGCAAAAATGCAGAAATTCCCATTATTTTGAGGTAAAAATGCTGAAATTCCCCTTATTTGAGGGCAAAAAAACAGAAATTTCTTTTATTTTGGGGCAAAATTGCAGAAATTTCACTTACTTCACGGTAATAAGTCAGAATTTTTCCTTATTTTGGGGCAAAAAAGACAGAAATTCCCTTTGCTTTGGGGGAAAAAGACAGAAATTCCACTTATTTAGAGGCAAAAAAGCAGAAATTCCCCTTATTTTGGAGCAAAAATGAAGAAATTTCTTTTTTTTTTCATGGTAAAAAGGTATGCATTCTTCTGATTTTCGGGCAAAAAGGCAGTAATTCCCCGTATTTTGGAGCAAAATTGCAAAAATTCTCCTAATTGTCGGCAAAAAGGCAGAAATTCCAAATATGTTAGGGCAAAAAGACAGAAATTCTTTTTATTTTAGGGCAAAACTCAGAAATTCCACTTATTTTGGGGCAAAATTCCAAAAATTTCCCTTATTTTGGGGCAAAATTGCAGAAATTTCACTATTTTGGGGCAAAATTGCAGAAATTTCACTTATTTCAGGGAAAAAAGGCAGAAATTTTTCATTATTTTCAGGCAAAAAGCAGAAATTTCTAATATTTTGTGGCAAAAATGCAGAAATTCCCCTTATTTTGAGGTAAAAAGGCTGAAATTCCCCTTATTTGAAGCAAAAAGGCAGAAATTTTTTTATTTTGGGGCAAAATTGCAGAAATTTCACTAATTTCAGAAAAAAAAGGCAGAAATTTTTCATTATTTTGAGGCAAAATAGCAGAAATTTCTAATTTTGTTGCAAAAATGCAGAAATTTCCCTTATTTTGAGGTAAAAAGGCTGAAATTTTCCTTATTTGGGGGCAAAAAGTCAGAAATTTCCCTTATTTTGGGTCAAAATTGCAGAAATTTCACTTATTTCAGGGTAATAAGTTAGAAATTTTCCTTATTTTGGGGCAAAAAAACAGGAATTCCCTTTGTTTTGGGGGAAAAGACAGAAATTCCACTTATTTTGAGGCAAAAAGCAGAAATTCCCCTTATTTTGGAGCAAAAATGAAGAAATTTCCCTTTTTTATGGCAAAAAGTTATGCATTCTTCTTATTTTCGGAGAAAAAGGCAGAAATTCCCCGTATTTTGGAGCAAAATTGCAGAAATTCCCGTAATTGTGGGGCAAAAAGGCAGAAATTCCCTATATGTTAGGGCAAAAAGACAAATTCTTCTTATTTTGGGGCAAAACTCAGACATTCCACTTATTTTGGGGCAAAATTCCAGAAATTTCCCTTATTTTGGGGCAAAATTGCAGAAATTTGACTTATTTTGATGCAAAATTCCAAAATTTCACTTATTTCAGAAAAAAGCAGAAATTTTCTTATTTTGGGGCAAAAAGGCAGAAATTTTTTTTATTTTGGTACAAAATTGCAGAAATTTTTCTTATTTTGGGGCAAAAAGGCAGAAATTTCCCATATTTTGGAGCAAAAATGCAGAAATTCCCCTTAATTTGAGGTAAAAAGCCTGAAATTCCCCTTATTTTGGGGCAAAAAGGCAGAAATTTCCCTTATTTCAGGGCAAAATTGCAGATATTTAACTTATTTCAGGGTAATAAGTCAGAAATCTTCCTTATTTTGGGGCAAAAAAGACAGAAATTTCCTTTGTTTTGGGGGAAAAAGACAGAAATTCCACTTATTTAGAGGCTAAAAACCAGAAATTCCCCTTATTTTGAAGCAAAAATGAAGAAATTTCCCTTTTTTTCTGGCAAAAAGGTATGCATTCTTCTTATTTTCGGGCAAAAAGGCAGAAATTCCCCGTATTTTGGAGCAAAACTGCAGAAATTCTCCTTATTTTGGGGCAAAACTCAGAAATTCCACATATTTTGGGGCAAAATTGCAGAAATTTTTCTTATTTTGGGGCAAAATTGCAGAAATTTTTCATATTTCAGGGTAATAAGTCAGAAATTTTCCTTATTTTGGGGCAAAAAAGACAGAAATTACCTTTGTTTTGCGGGAAAAAGACAGAAATTCCACTTATTTAAAGGCAAAAAAGCAGAAATTCGTTTTATTTTTGAGCAAATATGAAGAAATTTCCCTGTTTTATGACAAAAACGTATGCATTATTCTGATTTTCGGGCAAAAAGGCAGAAATTCCCCGTATTTTGGAGCAAAATTGCAGAAATTCCCCTAATTGTGGGGCAAAAAGGCAGAAATTCCATATATGTTGGGGCAAAAAGACAAAAATTCTCCTTATTTTGGGGCAAAACTCAGAAATTCCACTTATTTTGGGGCAAAATTCCCGAAATTTCCCTTATTTTGGGGCAAAATTGCAGAAATTTCACTTATTTTGGGGCAAAATTTCAGAAAATTCACTTATTTCAGGGAAAAAAAGCAGAAATTTTCTTATTTGGGTGCAAAAAGCCAGAAATTCCTAATATTTTGTGGCAAAAATGCAGAAATTCCCCTTATTTTTAGGTAAAAAGGCTGAAATTCCCCTTATTTGGGGGCCAAAAGGCAGAAATTTCCCTTATTTTGGGGCAAATTTTCAGAAATTTCACTTATTTAAGGGTAATAAGTCAGAAATTTTCCTTATTTTCGGGCAAAAAAGACAGGAATTCTTATTGTTTTGTGGGAAAAAGACAGAAATTCCACCTATTTAGAGGCAAAAAAGCAGAAATTCCCCTTATTTTGGAGCAAAAATGAAGAAATTTCCTTTTTAAATGGCAAAAAGTATGCATTCTTCTTATTTTCGGGCAAAAAGGCAGAAATTCCCCGTATTTTGAAGCAAAATTGCAGAAATTCCCTTAATTGTGGGGCAAAAAGGCAGAAATTATCTATATGTTGGGGCAAAAAGACAGAAATTCTCCTTATTTTGGGGCAAAACTCAGAAATTCCACTTATTTTGGGGCAAAATTCCAGAAATTTCCCTTATTTTGGGGCAAAATTGCAGAAATGTCACTTATTTTGGGGCAAAATTGCAGAAATTTCACTTATTTTGGGGCAAAATTGCAGTAATTTCATTTATTTCAGGGAAAAAAGGCAGAAATTTTCCTTATTTTGGGGCAAAAAGGCAGAAATTCCTAATATTTTGTGGCAAAAATGCAGAAATTCCCATTATTTTAAGGTAAAAATGCTGAAATTCCCCTTATTTGAGGGCAAAAAAACAGAAATTTCTTTTATTTTGGGGCAAAATTGCAGAAATTTCACTTATTTCAGAGTATTAAGTCAGAAATTTTCCTTATTTTGTGGCAAAAAAGACAGAAATTCCCTTTGTCTTGGGGGAAAAAGACAGAAATTCCACTTATTTAGAGGCAAAAAAGCAGAAATTCCCCTTATTTTGGAGCAATATTTCAGAAATTACCCTAATTGTGGGGCAAAAAGGCAGAAATTTTGTATATGTTGTGGCAAAAGGACAGAAATTCTCCTTATTTTGGGGCAAAACTAAGAAATTCCACTTATTTTGGGGCAAAATTCCAGAAATTTCACTTATTTTGGGGCAATATTGCAAAAATTAAACTTATTTCGGGGCAAAATTGCAGAAATTTCACTTATGTTGCGGCAAAATTGCAGAAATATCACTTATTTAAGGGAAAAAAGGCAGAAATTTTCCTTATTTTGGGGCAAAAAGGCAGAAATTCCTTATATTTTGTGGCAAAAATGCTGAAATTCTCCCTATTTTGAGGTAAAAATACTGAAATTCCCTTTATTTGGGGGCAAAAAGGCAGAAATTTCCTTCATTTTGGGGCAAAATTGCAGAAATTTCACTTACTTCAGGGTAATAGGTCAGAAATTTTTCTTATTTTGGGGCAAAAGAGACAGAAATTCCCTTTGTTTTGGGGGAAAAAGATAGAAATTCCACTTATTTAGAGGCAAAAATGCAGAAATTCCATTTATTATGGAGTAAAAATGAAGAAATTTCCCTTTTTTATGGCAAAAAGGTATGCATTCTTCTTATTTTCGGGCAAAAAGGCAGAAATTCCCCGTATTTTGGAGCAAAGTTGCAGAAATTCCCTTAATTGTGGGGCAAAAAGGCAGACATTCCCTATATGTTGGGGCAAAAAGACAGAAATTCTTTTTATTTTGGGGCAAAACTCAGAAATTCCACTTATTTTGTGGCAAAATTCCAGAAATTTCCCTTATTTTGGAACAAAATTGCAGAAATTTGAAATTTTTCGGGGCAAAATTTCAGAAATTTCACTTATTTCAAGGAAAAAAGGCAGAAATTACCCTTATTTTGGGGAAAAAAGGCAGAATTTCCTAATATTTTGTGGCAAAAATGCAGAAATTCCCCTTATTTTGAGGTAAAAAGGCTGAAATTCCCCTTTATTATGTCAAAAAATGCAGAAATTTCCCTTATTTTTGGGCAAAATTACATAAATTTCACTTATTTTAGGCTAATAAGTCAGAAATTTTCCTTATTTTGGTGCAAAAAAGACAGAAATTCCTTATGTTTTGGGGGAAAAAGATAGAAATTCCACTTATTTAGAGGCAAGAATGCAGAAATTCCCTTTATTTTGGAGTAAAAATGAAGAAATTTCCCTTTTTTATGGCAAAAAGGTATGCATTCTTCATATTTTCGGGCAAAAAGGCAGAAATTCCCCGTATTTTGGTGCAAAGTTGCAGAAATTCCCCTAATTGTGTGGCAAAAAGGCAGACATTCCCTATATGTTGGGGCAAAAAGACAGAAATTCTCCTTATTTTAGGGCATAACTCAGAAATTCCACTTATTTTCTGGAAAAATTGCAGAAATTTCACTTATTTTGGGGCAAAATTGCAGAAATTTCACTTATTTCAGGGAAAAAAGGCAGAAATTTTTCTTATTTTGGGGAAAAAAAGCAGAAATTCCTAATATTTTTTGGCAAAAATGCAGAAATTCCCCTTATTTTGAGGTAAAAAGGCTGAAATTCCCCTTATTTGGAGGCAAAAAGGCAGAAATTTCCCTTATTTTGGGGCAAAATTGCAGAAATTTCACTTACTTCAGGGTAATAAGTCAGAATTTTTCCTTATTTTGGGGCAAAAAAGACAGAAATTCTTTTTGTTTGGGGGAAAAAAGACAGAAATTCCACTTATTTAGAGGCAATAAAGCAGAAATTTCCCTTATTTTGGAGCAAAAATGAAGAAATTTCTTTTTTTTATGGTAAAAAGGTATGCATTCTTCTGATTTTCGGGTAAAAAGGCAGAAATTCCCCGTATTTTGTAGCAAAATTGCAGAAATTCCCCTAATTGTGGGGTAAAAATGCAGATATTCCCTCTATGTTAGGGCAAAAAGACAGACATTCTCCTTATTTTGGGGCAAAACTCAGAAATTCCACTTATTTTTGGGCAAAATTCCAGAAATTTCCCTTACTTTGGGGAAAAATTGCAGAAATTTCACTTATTTTGGGGCAAAATTGCAGAAATTTCACTTATTTCAGAGAAAAAAGCAGAATTTTTTTTATTTTGGGGCAAAAAGGCAGAAATTCCTAATATTTTGTGGCAAAAATGCAGAAATTCCCCTTTTTTTTGAGGTAAAAAGGCAGAAATTCCCCTTATTTGGGGGCAAAAAGGCAGAAATTTCCCTTATTTTGGGGCAAAATTGCAGAAATTTCACTTACTTCAGGGTAATAAGTCAGAATTTTTCCTTATTTTGGGGCAAAAAAGACAGAAATTCTTATTGTTTTGGGGGAAAAAGACAGAAATTCCACTTATTTAGTGGCAAGAAAGCAGAAATTCCCCTTATTTTGGAGCAAACATGAAGAAATTTCTTTTTTTTATGGTAAAAAGGTAGGCATTCTTCTGATTTTCGGGCAAAAAGGCAGAAATCCCCCGTATTTTGAAGCAAAATTGCAGAAATTCCCCTAATTGTGGGGTAAAAATGCAGATATTCCCTCTATGTTAGGGCAAAAAGACAGACATTCTCCTTATTTTGGGGCAAAACTCAGAAATTCCACTTATTTTTGGGCAAAATTCCAGAAATTTCCCTTACTTTGGGGAAAAATTGCAGAAATTTCACTTATTTTGGGGCAAAATTGCAGAAATTTCACTTATTTCAGAGAAAAAAGCAGAATTTTTTTTATTTTGGGGCAAAAAGGCAGAAATTCCTAATATTTTGTGGCAAAAATGCAGAAATTCCCCTTTTTTTTGAGGTAAAAAGGCAGAAATTCCCCTTATTTGGGGGCAAAAAGGCAGAAATTTCCCTTATTTTGGGGCAAAATTGCAGAAATTTCACTTACTTCAGGGTAATAAGTCAGAATTTTTCCTTATTTTGGGGCAAAAAAGACAGAAATTCTTATTGTTTTGGGGGAAAAAGACAGAAATTCCACTTATTTAGTGGCAAGAAAGCAGAAATTCCCCTTATTTTGGAGCAAACATGAAGAAATTTCTTTTTTTTATGGTAAAAAGGTAGGCATTCTTCTGATTTTCGGGCAAAAAGGCAGAAATCCCCCGTATTTTGAAGCAAAATTGCAGAAATTCCCCTAATTGTGGGGCAAAAAGGCAGAAATTCCCTATATGTTAGGGCAAAAAGACAGAAATTCTCCTTATTTTGGGGCAAAACTCAGATTTTACTTATTTTGAGGCAAAGTTCCAGAAATTTCCTTTATTTTGGGGCAAAATTGCAGAAATTTCACTTATTTTGGGGCAAAATTGCAGAAATTTCAATTATTTCAGAGAAAAAAAGCAGAAATTTTCTTATTTTGGGGCAAAAAGGAGGAAATTTCTTTTATTTTGGTACAAAAATGCAGAAATTTTTCTTATTTTGGGGCAAAAAGGCATAAATTTCCCATATATTGGGGCAAAATTGCAGAAATTTCACTTACGTCAGAATAATAAGTCAAAAATTTTCTTTATTTTGGGGCAAAAAAGACAGAAATTCCCTTTGTTTTAGAGGAAAAAGACAGAAATTCCACATATTTAGAGGCAAAAAAGCAGAAATTCCCTTTATTTTGGAGCAAAAATGAAGAAATTTCTTTTGTTTTATGGCAAAAATGTATGCATTCTTCTGATTTTTCAGGCTTAAAGGCAGAAATTCCCATATTTTGGAGCAAAATTGCAGAAATTCCCCTAATTGTGGGGCAAATATGCAGAAATTCCCTATATGTTGGGGCAAAAAGACAGAAATTCTCCTTATTTTGGGGCAAAACTCAGAAATTCCACTTATTTGGGGCAAAATTCCAGAAATTTCCCTTATTTTGATGCAAAATTGCAGAAATTTCACGTATTTTGGGGCAAAATTGCAGAATTTTCACTTATTTCAGGGAAAAAATTAAGAAATTTTTTTATTTTGTTGCAAAAGGCAGAAATTCCTAATATTTTGTGGCAAAAATGCAGAAATTCCCCTTATTTTGAGGTAAAAAGGCTGAAATTCTCCTTATTTTGGGAAAAAAGGCAGAAATTTCCCTTATTTTGGGGCAAAATTGCAGAAATTTCACTTATTTCAGGATAATACGTAAGAAATTGCACTTATTTAGAGGCAAAAAAGCAGAAATTCCCCTTGTTTTGGAGCAAAAATAAAGAAGTTTCCCTTTTTTATGGCAAAAAGGTATGCATTCGTCTAATTTTTGGGCAAAAAGGCAGAAATTTTCCATATTTTGGATCAAAATTTCAGAAATTCCCCTAATTGTGGGGCAAAAAGGCAGAAATTCTCTATATGTTGGGGCAAAAAGCCAGAAATTCTTCTTATTTTTGGGCAAAACCCAGAAATTCCACTTATTTCGGGGCAATTTTCCACAAATTTCCCTTATTTTGGGGCAAAATTGCAGAAATTTCACAATTATTTGGGGCAAAATTGCAGAAATTTCACTTATTTCAGAGAAAAAAAGCAGAAATTTTCTTATTTTTGGGCAAAAAGGCAGAAATTCCTAATATTTTGTGGCAAAAATGCAGAAAATCTCCTTATTTTGATATAAAAAGTCTGAAATTCTCCTTATTTGGGGGCAAAAAGGCAGAAATTTCTCTTATTTTGGGGCAAAATTGCAGAAATATCACTTATTTCAGGGGAAAAAAGCAGAAATTTTCTTATTTTGGGGCAAAAAGGCAGAAATTCCTAATATTTTGTGGCAAAAATGCAGAAATTCCCCTTATTTTGAGATAAAAAGGCTGAAATTCCTTTTATTTGGGGGCAAAGAGGCAGAAATTTATCTTATTTTGGGGCAAAATTGCAGAAATTTCACTTATTTCAGGGTAATAAGTCAGAAATTTTTCTTATTTTGGGGCAAAAAAGATAGGAATTCCCTTTGTTTTCGGGGAAAAAGACAGAAATTCCACTTATTTAGAGGGAAAAAAAAGCAGAAATACCTCTTATTTTGGAGCAAAAATGAAGAAAATTCTGTTTTTTATGGCAAAAAGGTATGCATACTTTTGATTTTCGGGCAAAAAAGCAGAAATTCCTCGTATTTTGGAGCAAAATTGTAGAAATTCCCCTAATTGTGGGGCAAAAAGGCAGAAATTCCCTATATGTTGGAGCAAAAAGAAAGATATTCTCCTTATTTTAGGGCAAAACTCAGAAATTCCACTTATTTTGGGGCAAAATTCCAAAAATTTCTTTTATTTTGGGGCAAAATTGCAGAAATTTCACTTATTTGGGGAAAAATGGCAGAAATTTCACTTATTTCAGGGAAAAAAGGCAGAAATTTTCCTTATTTTGAGACAAAAAAGCAGAAATTCCTAAAATTTTGTTTCAAAAATGCAGAAATTCTCCTTATTTTGAGGTAAAAAGGCTGAAATTCTCCTTATTTGGGTGCAAAAGCAGAAATTTCTCTTATTTTCAGGCAAAATTGCAGAAATTTCACCTGTTTTAGGGAAAAAAAGCAGAAATTTTCTTATTTTGGGGCAAAAAGGCAGAAATTCCTAATATTTTGTGGCAAAAATGTAGAAATTCACCTTATTTTGAGGTAAAAAAGCTGAAATTCTCTATATTTGGGGGCAAAAATGCAGAAATTTTTTTTATTTTGGGGCAAAATTGCAGAAATTTCACTTATTTCAGGGTAATAATTCAGAAATTTTTCTTATTTTGGGCCAAAAAAGACAAGAATTCCATTTGTTTTGGGAGAAAAAGACAGAAATTCCACTTATTTAGAGGAAAAAAAAGCAGAAATTCCCCTTATTTTGGAGCAAAAATGAAGACATTTCCCTTTTTTATGGCAATAAGGTATGCATTCTTCTTATTTTCGGGCAAAAAGGCAGAAATTCCTTGTATTTTGGAGGAAAATTGCAGAAATTTCTTTAATTGTGGGGCAAAAAGGCAGAAATTCCCTATATGTTGGGGCAAATCAGAAATTCTCCTTATTTTGGGGAAAAACTCAGAAATAAAACTTATTTTGAGGCAAAATTTCAGAAATTTCCTTTATTTTGGGGCAAATTTGCAGGAATTTGACTTATTTTTGGGCAAAAATGCAGAAATTTCACTTATTTCAGAAAAAAAGCAGAAATTTTTTTATTTTTGGACAAAAAGGCAGAAATTTCTTTTATTTTGGTACAAAATTGCGGAAATTTTTCTTATTTTAAGGCAAAAGGCAGAAATTTCCCATATTTTGGGGCAAAAATGCAGAAATTCCCTTTATTTTGAAGTAAAAAGGCTGAAATTCCCCTTATTTGGGGGCAAAAAGGCAGAAATTTCCCTTATTTTGGGGCAAAATTGCAGAAATTTCACTTTCGTCAGAATAATAAGTCAGAAATTTTCCTTATTTTAGGCAAAAAAGTCAGATATTACCTTTGTTTTAAAGGAAAAAGACAGAAATTCCACTTATTTAGAGGCAAAAAAGCAAAAATTCCCTTTATTTTGGAGCAAAAATGAAGAAATTTCTTTTGTTTTATGGAAAAAAGTTATGCATTTTTCTGATTTTCGGGCTAAAAAACAGAAATTCCCCGTATTTTGGAGCAAAATTGCAGAAATTCCCCTAATTGTGGGGCAAATAGGCAGAAATTCCCTATATGTTGGGACAAAAAGACAGATATTCTTTTTATTTTGGGGCAAAACTCAGAAATTCCACTTATTTTGGGGCAAAATTCCGGAAATTTCCCTTATTTTGGGGCAAAACTGCAGAAATTTCACATATTTTGGGGCAAAATAGCAGAAATTTCACTTATTTCAGTGAAAAAAGCAGAAATTGTCTTATTTTGGGGCAAAAGGCAGAAATTCCTAATATTTTGTGGCAAAAATTCAAAAATTCTTCTTATTTTGAGGTAAAAAGGCTGAAATTCTCCTTATTTGGGGGCAAAAAGGCAGAAATTTCCCTTATTTTTGGGCAAAATTGCAGAAATTTCACTTATTTCAGGGTAATAAGTCAGAAATTTTCCTTATTTTGGGGCAAACAAACCAGGAATTCCCTTTGTTTTGGGGGAAAAATACAGAAATTCCACTTATTTAGAGGCAAAAAAGCAGAAATTCCCCTTATTTTGGAGCAAAAATGAAGAAATTTTCCTTTTTTATGGCAAAAAGGTATGCATTCTTCTTATTTTTGGGCAAAAAGGCAGAAATTCCCCGTATTTTGGAGCAAAATTGCAGAAATTCCCCTAATTGTGGGGCAAAAAGGCAGAAATTCCCTATATGTTGGGGCAATAAGACAGAAATTCTCCTTATTTTGTGGCAACACTCAGAAATTTTCTTATTTTGGGGCAAAAATGCAGAAAATCCCCTCATTTTGAGATAAAAAGGCTGAAATTCTCCTTATTTGGGGGCAAAAAGGCAGAAATTTCTCTTATTTTGGGGCAAAATTGCAGAAATATCACCTATTTCAAGAAAAAAAGCAGAAATTTTTTTATTTTGGTGCAAAAAGGCAGAAATTCCTAATATTTTGTGGCAAAAATGAAGAAATTCTCCTTATTTTGAGGTAAAAAGGCTGAAATTCTCCTTATTTGGGGGAAAAAAGGCAGAAATTTCCCTTATTTTGGGGCAAAATTGCAGAAATTTCACTTATTTCAAGGTAATAAGTCAGAAATTTTTATTATTTTGCGGCAAAAATACAGGAATTCTCTTTGTTTTGGGGGAAAAAGACAGAAATTCCACTTATTTAGAGGCAAAATAAGCAGAAATTCCCCTTATTTTGGAGCAAAAATTAAGAAATTTCCCTTTTTTATAGCAAAAAGGTATGCATTCTTTTGATTTTCGGACAAAAAAGCAGAAATTCCCCTTATTCTGGAGCAAAATTGCAGAAATTCCCCTAATTGTGGGGCAAAAATGCAGAAATTCTCTATATGTTGGGGCAAAAAGACAGATATTCTCCTTATTTTAGGGCAAAACTCAGAAATTCCACTTATTTTGAAGCAAAATTCCAAAAATTTCTTTTATTTGGGGCAAAATTGCAGAAATTTAACTTATTTTGGGGCAAAATGGCAGAAATTTCACTTATTTCAGGGAAAAAAGGCAGAAATTTTCCATATTTTGGGGCAAAAAGCAGAAATTCCTTATATTTTGTGGCAAAAATGCAGAAATTTCCCTAATTGTGGGGCAAATAGGCAGAAATTCCCTATATGTTGGGACAAAAAGACAGAAATTCTTCTTATTTTGGGGCAAAACTCAGAAATTCCACTTATTTTGGAGCAAAATTCCAGAAATTTCCCTCATTTTGGGGCAAAATTGCAGAAATTTCACTTATTTCAGGAAAAAAAGCAGAAATTTTCTTATTTTGGGGCAAAAGGCAGAAATTCCTAATATTTTGTGGCAAAAATGCAAAAATTCTTCTTATTTTGAGGTAGAAAGGCTGAAATTCTCTTTATTTGGGGGCAAAAAGGCAGAAATTTCCCTTATTTTGGGGCAAAATTGCAGAAATTTCACTTATTTCAAGGTAATAAGTCAGAAATTTTTATTATTTTGCGGCAAAAATACAGGAATTCTTTTTGTTTTGGGGGAAAAAGACAGAAATTCCACTTATTTAGAGGCAAAATAAGCAGAAATTCCCCTTATTTTGGAGCAAAAATTAAGAAATTTCCCTTTTTTATAGCAAAAAGGTATGCATTCTTTGATTTTCGGACAAAAAAGCAGAAATTCCCCGTATTTTGGAGCAAAATTGCAGAAATTCCCCTAATTGTGGGGCAAAAAGGCAGAAATTCTCTATATGTTGGGGCAAAAAGACAGATATTCTCCTTATTTTAGGGCAAAACTCAGAAATTCCACTTATTTTGAAGCAAAATTCCAAAAATTTCTTTTATTTGGGGCAAAATTGCAGAAATTTAACTTATTTTAGGGCAAAATGGCAGAAATTTCACTTATTTCAGGGAAAAAAGGCAGAAATTTTCCATATTTTAGGGCAAAAAGCAGAAATTCCTTATATTTTGTGGCAAAAATGCAGAAATTTCCCTAATTGTGGGGCAAATAGGCAGAAATTCCCTATATGTTGGGACAAAAAGACAGAAATTCTTCTTATTTTGGGGCAAAACTCAGAAATTCCACTTATTTTGGAGCAAAATTCCAGAAATTTCCCTTATTTTGGGGCAAAATTGCAGAAATTTCACTTTCGTCAGAATAATAAGTCAGAAATTTTCCTTATTTTGGGCAAAAAAGTCAGATATTCCCTTTGTTTTAAAGGAAAAAGACAGAAATTCCACTTATTTAGAGGCAAAAAAGCAAAAATTCCCTTTATTTTGGAGCAAAAATGAAGAAATTTCTTTTGTTTTATGGAAAAAAGTTATGCATTTTTCTGATTTTCGGGCTAAAAAACAGAAATTCCCCGTATTTTGGAGCAAAATTGCAGAAATTCCCCTAATTGTGGGGCAAATAGGCAGAAATTCCCTATATGTTGGGACAAAAAGACAGATATTCTTTTTATTTTGGGGCAAAACTCAGAAATTCCACTTATTTTGGGGCAAAATTCCGGAAATTTCCCTTATTTTGGGGCAAAACTGCAGAAATTTCACATATTTTGGGGCAAAATAGCAGAAATTTCACTTATTTCAGTGAAAAAAGCAGAAATTGTCTTATTTTGGGGCAAAAGGCAGAAATTCCTAATATTTTGTGGCAAAAATTCAAAAATTCTTCTTATTTTGAGGTAAAAAGGCTGAAATTCTCCTTATTTGGGGGCAAAAAGGCAGAAATTTCCCTTATTTTTGGGCAAAATTGCAGAAATTTCACTTATTTCAGGGTAATAAGTCAGAAATTTTCCTTATTTTGGGGCAAACAAACCAGGAATTCCCTTTGTTTTGGGGGAAAAATACAGAAATTCCACTTATTTAGAGGCAAAAAAGCAGAAATTCCCCTTATTTTGGAGCAAAAATGAAGAAATTTTCCTTTTTTATGGCAAAAAGGTATGCATTCTTCTTATTTTTGGGCAAAAAGGCAGAAATTCCCCGTATTTTGGAGCAAAATTGCAGAAATTCCCCTAATTGTGGGGCAAAAAGGCAGAAATTCCCTATATGTTGGGGCAATAAGACAGAAATTCTCCTTATTTTGTGGCAAAACTCAGAAATTTTCTTATTTTGGGGCAAAAATGCAGAAAATCCCCTCATTTTGAGATAAAAAGGCTGAAATTCTCCTTATTTGGGGGCAAAAAGGCAGAAATTTCTCTTATTTTGGGGCAAAATTGCAGAAATATCACCTATTTCAAGAAAAAAAGCAGAAATTTTTTTATTTTGGTGCAAAAAGGCAGAAATTCCTAATATTTTGTGGCAAAAATGAAGAAATTCTCCTTATTTTGAGGTAAAAAGGCTGAAATTCTCCTTATTTGGGGGAAAAAAGGCAGAAATTTCCCTTATTTTGGGGCAAAATTGCAGAAATTTCACTTATTTCAAGGTAATAAGTCAGAAATTTTTATTATTTTGCGGCAAAAATACAGGAATTCTCTTTGTTTTGGGGGAAAAAGACAGAAATTCCACTTATTTAGAGGCAAAATAAGCAGAAATTCCCCTTATTTTGGAGCAAAAATTAAGAAATTTCCCTTTTTTATAGCAAAAAGGTATGCATTCTTTTGATTTTCGGACAAAAAAGCAGAAATTCCCCGTATTTTGGAGCAAAATTGCAGAAATTCCCCTAATTGTGGGGCAAAAATGCAGAAATTCTCTATATGTTGGGGCAAAAAGACAGATATTCTCCTTATTTTAGGGCAAAACTCAGAAATTCCACTTATTTTGAAGCAAAATTCCAAAAATTTCTTTTATTTGGGGCAAAATTGCAGAAATTTAACTTATTTTGGGGCAAAATGGCAGAAATTTCACTTATTTCAGGGAAAAAAGGCAGAAATTTTCCATATTTTGGGGCAAAAAGCAGAAATTCCTTATATTTTGTGGCAAAAATGCAGAAATTTCCCTAATTGTGGGGCAAATAGGCAGAAATTCCCTATATGTTGGGACAAAAAGACAGAAATTCTTCTTATTTTGGGGCAAAACTCAGAAATTCCACTTATTTTGGAGCAAAATTCCAGAAATTTCCCTCATTTTGGGGCAAAATTGCAGAAATTTCATGTATTTTTGGGCAAAATTGCAGAAATTTCACTTATTTCAGGAAAAAAAGCAGAAATTTTCTTATTTTGGGGCAAAAGGCAGAAATTCCTAATATTTTGTGGCAAAAATGCAAAAATTCTTCTTATTTTGAGGTAGAAAGGCTGAAATTCTCTTTATTTGGGGGCAAAAAGGCAGAAATTTCCCTTATTTTGGGGCAAAATTGCAGAAATTTCACTTATTTCAAGGTAATAAGTCAGAAATTTTTATTATTTTGCGGCAAAAATACAGGAATTCTTTTTGTTTTGGGGGAAAAAGACAGAAATTCCACTTATTTAGAGGCAAAATAAGCAGAAATTCCCCTTATTTTGGAGCAAAAATTAAGAAATTTCCCTTTTTTATAGCAAAAAGGTATGCATTCTTTTGATTTTCGGACAAAAAAGCAGAAATTCCCCGTATTTTGGAGCAAAATTGCAGAAATTCCCCTAATTGTGGGGCAAAAAGGCAGAAATTCTCTATATGTTGGGGCAAAAAGACAGATATTCTCCTTATTTTAGGGCAAAACTCAGAAATTCCACTTATTTTGAAGCAAAATTCCAAAAATTTCTTTTATTTGGGGCAAAATTGCAGAAATTTAACTTATTTTGGGGCAAAATGGCAGAAATTTCACTTATTTCAGGGAAAAAAGGCAGAAATTTTCCATATTTTAGGGCAAAAAGCAGAAATTCCTTATATTTTGTGGCAAAAATGCAGAAATTTCCCTAATTGTGGGGCAAATAGGCAGAAATTCCCTATATGTTGGGACAAAAAGACAGAAATTCTTCTTATTTTGGGGCAAAACTCAGAAATTCCACTTATTTTGGAGCAAAATTCCAGAAATTTCCCTTATTTTGGGGCAAAATTGCAGAAATTTCATGTATTTTTGGGCAAAATTGCAGAAATTTCACTTATTTCAGGAAAAAAAGCAGAAATTTTCTTATTTTGGGGCAAAAGGCAGAAATTCCTAATATTTTGTGCCAAAAATGCAAAAATTCTTCTTATCTTGAGGTAGAAAGGCTGAAATTCTCTTTATTTGGGGGCAAAAAGGCAGAAATTTCCCTTATTTTGGGGCAAAATTGCAGAAATTTCACTTATTTCAGAGTAATAAGTCAGAAATTTTCCTTATTTTGGGGCAAAAAATACAGGAATTCCCTTTGTTTTGGGGGAAAGAGACAGAAATTCCACTTATTTAGAGGCAAAAAAGCAGAAATTCCCCTTATTTTGGAGCAAAAATGAAGAAATTTCCCTTTTTTATGGCAAAAAGGTATGCATTCTTCTTATTTTCGGGCAAAAAGGCAGAAATTCCCCGTATTTTGGAGCAAAATTTCAGAAATTCCCCTAATTGTGGGGCAAAAAGGCAGAAATTCTCTATATGTTGGGGCAAAAAGGCAGAAATTCTCCTTATTTTGGGGCAAAACTCAGAAATTCCACTTGTTTTGGGGCAAAATTTCAGAAATTTCCCTTATTTTGGAGCAAAATTGCAGAAATTTCACTTATTTTGGGGCAAAATTGCAAAAATTTCACTTATTTCAGGGAAAAAAAGCAGAAATTTTCTTATTTTGGGGCAAAAATGCAGAAATTTCCCTTATTTTGGGGCAAAAATGCAGAAATTCCCTTTATTTTTAGGTAAAAAGGCTGAAATTCTTTTTATTTGGGGGCAAAAGGCAGAAATTTCCCTTATTTTGGGGCAAAATTGCAGAAATTTCACTTATTTCAGGGTAATAAGTAAGAAATTTTCTTTATTTTGGGGCAAAAAAGACAGGAATTTCCTTTGTTTTGGGGGAAAAAGAAATTCCACTTATTTAGAGGCAAAAAAGCTGAAATTCCCCTTATTTTGGAGCAAAAATGAAGAAATTTCCTTTTTTATGGCAAAAAGGTATGCATTCTTCTGATTTTCGGGCAAAAAGGCAGAAATTCCCTGTATTTTGGAGCAAAATTTCAGAAATTCCCCTAATTGTGGGGCAAAAAGGCAGAAATTCCCTATATGTTGGGGAAAAAGGAAAGAAATTCTCCTTATTTTGGGGGAAAACTCAGAAATTCCACTTATTTTGGGGCAAAATTCCAGAAATTTCTCTTATTTTGGGGCAAAATTGCAGAAATTTCACTTATTTTGGGGCAAAATTGCAGAAATTTCACTTATTTCAGGGAAAAAAAACAGAAATTTTCTTATTTTGGGGCAAAAAGGTAGAAATTCCTAATATTTTGTGGCAAAAATGCAGAAATTCCCCTTATTTTGAGGTAAACAGGCTGAAATTCTCCTTATTTGGGAGGAAAAAGGCAGAAATTTCCCTTATTTTGGGGCAAAATTGCAGAAATTTCACTTATTTCAGGGTAATAATTCAGAAATTTTTCTTATTTTGGGGCAAAAAAGACAGGAATTCAATTTGATTTGGGGGAAAAAGACAGAAATTCCACTTATTTAGAGGCAAAAAAAGCAGAAATTCCCCTTATTTTGGAGAAAAAATGAATAAATTTCCCTTTTTTATGGCAAAAAGTATGCATTCTTCTTATTTTCGGGCAAAAAGGCAGAAATTTCCTTTATTTTGGAAAAAAATTGCAGAAATTTCTTAAATTGTGGGGCAAAAAGGCAGAAATTCCCTATATGTTGGGGCAAAATACAGAAATTCTTTTTATTTTGGGGCAAAACTCAGAAATTCCACTTATTTGGGGCAAAATTTCAGAAATTTCCCTAATTTTGGGGCAAAATTGCAGAAATTTCACTTATTTCAGAAAAAAAGCAGAAATTTTCTTATTTTGGGGCAAAAAGGCAGAAATTTCTTTTATTTTGGTACAAAATTGCAGAAGTTTTTCTTATTTTGGGGCAAAAAGGCAGAAATTTCCCATATTTTGGGGCAAAAAATGCAGAAATTCCCCTTATTTTGAAGTAAAAAGGCTGAAATTCCCATTATTTGGGGGCAAAAAGGCAGAAATTTCCCTTATTTTGGGGAAAATTGCCGAAATTTCACTTACGTCAGAATAATAAGTCAGAAATTTTCCTTATTTTGGGGCAAAAATGACAGAAATTCCCTTTGTTTTGGAGGAAAAACACAGAAATTCCACTTATTTAGAGGCAAAAAAGCAGAAATTTCCTTTATTTTGGAGCAAAAATGAAGAAATTTCCTTTGTTTTATGGAAAAAGGGTATGCATTCTTCTGATTTTCGGGCTAAAAGGCAGAAATTCCCCGTATTTTGGAGCAAAATTGCGGAAATTCCCCTAATTGTGTGGCAAATAGGCAGAAATTCCCTATATGTTGGGACAAAAAGACAGAAATTCTCCTTATTTTGGTGCAAAACTCAGAATTTCCACTTATTTTGGGGCAAAATTCCAGAAATTTTCCTTATTTTGGGGCAAAATTGCAGAAATTTCACGTATTTTGGGGCAAAATTGCAGAAATTTCACTTATTTCAGGGAAAAAAAACAGAAATTTTCTTATTTTGGGGCAAAAAGGTAGAAATTCCTAATATTTTGTGGCAAAAATGCAGAAATTCCCCTTATTTTGAGGTAAACAGGCTGAAATTCTCCTTATTTGGGAGGAAAAAGGCAGAAATTTCCCTTATTTTGGGGCAAAATTGCAGAAATTTCACTTATTTCAGGGTAATAATTCAGAAATTTTTCTTATTTTGGGGCAAAAAAGACAGGAATTCAATTTGATTTGGGGGAAAAAGACAGAAATTCCACTTATTTAGAGGCAAAAAAAGCAGAAATTCCCCTTATTTTGGAGAAAAAATGAATAAATTTCCCTTTTTTATGGCAAAAAGTATGCATTCTTCTTATTTTCGGGCAAAAAGGCAGAAATTTCCTTTATTTTGGAAAAAAATTGCAGAAATTTCTTAAATTGTGGGGCAAAAAGGCAGAAATTCCCTATATGTTGGGGCAAAATACAGAAATTCTTTTTATTTTGGGGCAAAACTCAGAAATTCCACTTATTTGGGGCAAAATTTCAGAAATTTCCCTAATTTTGGGGCAAAATTGCAGAAATTTCACTTATTTCAGAAAAAAAGCAGAAATTTTCTTATTTTGGGGCAAAAAGGCAGAAATTTCTTTTATTTTGGTACAAAATTGCAGAAGTTTTTCTTATTTTGGGGCAAAAAGGCAGAAATTTCCCATATTTTGGGGCAAAAAATGCAGAAATTCCCCTTATTTTGAAGTAAAAAGGCTGAAATTCCCATTATTTGGGGGCAAAAAGGCAGAAATTTCCCTTATTTTGGGGAAAATTGCCGAAATTTCACTTACGTCAGAATAATAAGTCAGAAATTTTCCTTATTTTGGGGCAAAAATGACAGAAATTCCCTTTGTTTTGGAGGAAAAACACAGAAATTCCACTTATTTAGAGGCAAAAAAGCAGAAATTTCCTTTATTTTGGAGCAAAAATGAAGAAATTTCCTTTGTTTTATGGAAAAAGGGTATGCATTCTTCTGATTTTCGGGCTAAAAGGCAGAAATTCCCCGTATTTTGGAGCAAAATTGCGGAAATTCCCCTAATTGTGTGGCAAATAGGCAGAAATTCCCTATATGTTGGGACAAAAAGACAGAAATTCTCCTTATTTTGGTGCAAAACTCAGAATTTCCACTTATTTTGGGGCAAAATTCCAGAAATTTTCCTTATTTTGGGGCAAAATTGCAGAAATTTCACGTATTTTGGGGCAAAATTGCAGAAATTTCACTTATTTCAGGGAAAAAAAACAGAAATTTTCTTATTTTGGGGGAAAAGGCAGAAATTCCTAATATTTTGTGGCAAAAATGCAACAATTCTTCTTATTTTGAGGTAAAAAGGCTGAAATTCTCCTTATTTGGGGGCAAAAAGGCAGAAATTTCCCTTATTTTGGGGCACAATTGCAGAAATTTCACTTATTTCAGGGTAATAAGTAAGAAATTTTCCTTATTTTGGGGCAAAATTGCAGAAATTTCACTTATTTAAGGGTAATAAGTAAGAAATTTTCCTTATTTTGGGGCCAAAATAACAGTAATTCCCTTTGTTTTGGGGGAAAGAGAAATTCCACTTATTTAGAGGCAAAAAAGCTGAAATTCCCCTTATTTTGGAGCAAAAATGAAGAAATTTCCCTTTTTATGGCAAAAAGGTATGCATTCTTCTGATTGTCGGGCAAAAAGGCAGAAATTCCCCGTATTTTGGAGGAAAATTGCATAAATTCCCCTAATTGTGGGGCAAAAAGGCTAAAATTCCCTATATGTTGGGGCAAAAAGACAGAAATTCTCCTTATTTTGGGGCAAAACTCAGAAATTTCACTTATTTTGGGGCAAAATTCCAGAAATTTCCCTTATCTTGAGGCAAAATTGCAGAAATTTCACTTATTTTGGGGCAAAATTGCAGAAATTTCACTTATTTCAGGGAAAAAAAGCAGAAATTTTTTTATTTTGGCGCAAAAATGCAGAAAATCCCCTTATTTTGAGATAAAAAGGCTGAAATTCTCATTATTTGGGGGCAAAAAAACAAAAATTTCTCTTATTTTGGGGCAAAATTGCAGAAATTTTACCTATTTCAGGGAAAAAAAGCAGAAATTTTCTTATTTTGGGGCAAAAAGGCAGAAATTCCTAATATTTTGTGGCAAAAATGCAGAAATTCCCCTTATTTTGAGGTAAAAAGGCTGAAATTCTCCTTATTTGGGGGCAAAAAGGCAAAAATTTCTCTTATTTTGGGGCAAAATTCCAGAAATTTCTTTTATTTTGGGGCAAAATTGCAGAAATTTCACTTATTTTGGGGCAAAATTGCAGAAAATTTACTTATTTCAGAAAAAAAGCAGAAATTTTCTTATTTTGGGGCAAAAAGGCAGAAATTTCTCTTATTTGGTACAAAATTGCAGAAATTTTTCTTATTTTGGGGCAAAAAGGCAGAAATTTCCCATATTTTGGGGCAAAAATTCAGAAATTCCCCTTATTTTGAGGTAAAAAGGGTGAAATTCCCATTATTTGGGGGCATAAAGGCAGAAATTTCTCTTATTTTGGGTCAAAATTTCAGAAATTTCACTTATTTCAGGGTAATAAGTAAGAAATTTTTTTTTATTTTGGGGCAAAAAAGACAGAAATTCCCTTTGTTTTGGGGGAAAAAGACTGAAATTCCACTTATTTAGAAGTAAAAAAGCAGAAATTTCCTTTATTTTGGAGCAAAAATGAAGAAATTTCCTTTGTTTTATGGCAAAAAGGTATACATTCTTCTGATTTTCGGGCAAAAAGGCAGAAATTCCCCGTATTTTGGAGCAAAATTGCAGAAATTCCCCTTAATGTGGGGCAAATAGGCAGAAATTTCCTATATGTTGGGGCAAAAAGACAAAAATTCTCCTTATTTTGGGGCAAAACTCAGAAATTCCACATATTTTGGGGCAAAATTCCAGAAATTTCCCTTATTTTGGGGCAAAATTGCAGAAATTTTACTTATTTTGGGGCAAAATTGCAGAAATTTCACTTATTTCAGGGAAAAAAGCAGAAATTTTCTTATTTATAGCAAAAATGCAGAAAATCCTTTTATTTTGAGATAAAAAGGCTGAAATTCCCCTTATTTGGGGGCAAAAAGGCAGAAATTTCTCTTATTTTTGAGCAAAATTGCAGAAATTTCACTTATTTCAGGGAAAAAAAGCAGAAATTTTCTTATTTTGGGGAAAAAGGCAGAAATTCCTAATATCTTGTGGCAAAAATGCAGAAATTGCCCTTATTTTGAGGTAAAAAGGCTAGAATTCTCCTTATTTGGAGGCAAAAAGGCAGAAATTTCCCATATTTTGGGGCAAAATTGCAGAAATTTCACTTATTTCAGGGTAATAAGTAAGAAATTTTCCTTATTTTGGGGCAAAAAAAACAGGAATTTTCTTTGTTTTGGGGGAAAAAGACAGAAATTCCACTTATTTAGAGGCAAAAAAGCAGAAATTTCCCTTATTTTGGAGCAAAAATGAAGAAATTTCCCTTTTTTATGGCAAAAAGGTATGCATTCTTCTTATTTTCAGGCAAAAAGCCAGAAATTCCTAGTATTTTGGAGCAATATTGCAGAAATTCCCCTAATTGTGGGGCAAAATGTAGAAATTCCCTATATGTTGGGGCAAAAAACAGAAATTCTCCTTATTTTGGGGTAAAACTCAGAAATTCCACTTATTTTCGGGTAAAATTCCAGAAATTTCCCTTATTTTGGGGCAAAATTGCAGAAATTTCACTTATTTTTTGGCAAAATTTTAGAAATTTCACTCATTTCAGGGAAAAAAAGCAGAAATTTTTTATTTTGGGGCAAAAGGCAGAAATTCCTAAAATTTTGTGACAAAAATGCAGAAATTTTCCTTATTTTGAGGTAAAAAGGCTAAAATTCTCATTATTTGGGGGCAAAAATGCAGAAATTTCCCTTATTTTTGGGCAAAATTGCAGAAATTTCACTTATTTCAGAGTAATAAGTCAGAAGTTTTCTGTATTTTGGGGCAAAAAAAAAACCAGGAATTCCCTTTGTTTTGGGGGAAAATGAGAGAAATTCCACTTATTTAGAGGCAAAAAAGCAGAAATTCCCTTTATTTTGGAGCAAAAATGAAGAAATTTCCCTTTTTGATGGCAAAAAGGTATGCATTCTTCTTATTTTCGGGCAAAAAGTCAGAAATTCCCCGTATTTTGGAGCAAAATTGCAGAAATTTCCCTAATTGTGGGGCAAAAAGGCAGAAATTCGATATATGTTGTGGCAAAAAGACAGAAATTCTCCTTATTTTGGGGCAAAACTCAGAAATTCCACTTATTTTGGGGCAAAATTATAGAAATTTCCCTTATTTTGGGGCAAAATTCCAGAAATTTCCCTTATTTTGGGGCAAAATTACAGAAATTTCACTTATTTTGGGGCAAAATTGCAGAAATTTCACATATTTTGGGGCAAAATTGCAGAAATTTCACTTATTTCATGGAAAAAAAGCAGAAATTTTCTTATTTTGGGGCAAAAAGGCAGAAATTTCCCTTATTTTGGGGCAAAAATGCAGAAATTCCCCTTATTTTAAGGTAAAAAGGCTGAAACTCCCATTGTTTGGAAGCAAAAAGGCAGAAATTTCCCTTATTTTGGGGCAAAATTGCAGAAATTTCACATATTTCAGGGTAATAAGTCAGACATTTTCCTTATTTTGGGGCAAAAAAGACCGGAATTCTCTTTATTTGGGGAGAAAAAAAATTCCACTTATTTAGAGGCAAAAAAGCTGAAATTCCCCTTATTTTGGAGCAAAAATGAAGAAATTTCCTTTTTTATCGCAAAAAGGTATGCATTCTTTTGATTTTCAGGCAAAAAGGCAGAAATTCCCCGTATTTTGGAGCAAAATTGCAGAAATTCCCCTAATTGTGGGGCAAAAATTCAGATATTCCCTATATGTTTGTGCAAAAAGTCAGAAATTCTCCTTATTTTGGGGCAAAACTCTGTAATTCCACTTATTTGGGGCAAAATTCCAGAAATTTCCCTTATTTTGGGGCAAAATTGCAGAAATTTCACTTATTTTGGGGCAAAATTGCAGAAATTTCACTTATTTCAGAGAAAAAAAGCAGAAATTTTCTTATTTTGGGGCAAAAGGCAGAAATTCCTAATATTTTGTGGCAAAAATGCAGAAATTTCCCTTATTTTGAGGTAAAAAGGCTAAAATTCTCCTTATTTGGGGGCAAAAAGGCAAAAATTTCCCTTATTTTTGGGCAAAATTGCAGAAATTTCACTTATTACAGGGTAATAAGTCAGAAGTTTTCCGTATTTTGGGGCAAAAAAAAACCAGGAATTCCCTTTGTTTTGAGGGAAAAAGACAGAAATTCCACACTTTAGAGGCAAAAGAGCAGAAATTCCCCTTATTTTGGAGCAAAAATGAAGAAATTTCTCTTTTTATGGCAAAAAGGTATGCATTCTTCTTATTTTCAGGCAAAAAGGCAGAAATTCCCCATATTTTGGAGAAAAATTGCAGAAATTCCCCTAATTGTGGGGCAAAAAGGCAGAAATTCTCTATATGTTGGGGCAAAAAGACAGAAATTCTTCTTATTTGGGGGCAAAACTCAGTAATTCCATTTATTTTGGGGCAAAATTCCAGAAATTTCACTTATTTTGGGGCAAAATTCCTGAAATTTCACTTATTTTGGAGCAAAATTGCAGAAATTTCACTTATTTTGGAAAAAAATTGCAGAAATTTCACTTATCTCATGGAAAAAAGGCAGAAATTTTCCTTATTGTAAGGCAAAAAGGCAGAAATTCCTAATATTTTGTGGAAAAAATGCAGAAATTCTTCTTATTTTTAGGTAAAAAGGCTGAAATTCCCATTATTTGGGGGCAAAAAGGCAGAAATTTTCCTTATTTTGGGGCAAAATTGAAGAAATTTCACTTACTTCAGGGTAATAATTAAGAATTTTTCCTTATTTTGGGGCAAAAAAGACAGATATTCACTTTGTTTTAGGGGAAAAAGACAGAAATTCCACTGATTTAGAGGCAAAAAAGCAGAAATTCCCCTTATTTTGGAGTAAAAATGAAGAAATTTCCCTTTTTTATGGCAAAAAGGTATGCATTCTTATATTTTCGGGCAAAAGGCAGAAATTCCCCGTATTTTGGAGCAAAATTGCAGAAATTCCCCTAATTGTAGGGCAAAAAGGCAGAAATTCCCCATATGTTGGGGCAAAAAGACAAAAATTCTCCTTATTTTAAGGCAAAACTCAGAAATTCCACTTATTTGGGGCAAAATTCCAGAAATTTTTCTTATTTTGGGGCAAAATTGCAGAAATTTCACTTATTTTGGGGCAAAATTGCAGAAATTTCACTTATTTCAGGGAAAAAAAGCAGAAAATTTCTTATTTTGGGGAAAAAAGGCAGAAATTCCTAATATTTTGTGGCAAAAATGCAAAAATTCCCCTTATTTTGACATAAAAAGGCTGAAATTCCTTTTATTTGAGGAAAAAGTGGCAGAAATTTCCCTTATTTTGGGGCAAAATTACAGAAATTTCACTTATATCAGGGTAATAAGTCAGAATATTTCCTTATTTTGGGGCAAAAAAGACAGAAATTCCCTTTTTTGATGGAAAAAGACAGAAATTCCACTTATTTAGAGGCCAAAAAGAAGAAATTCCCCTTATTTTGGAGCAAAAATGAAGAAATTTCCCTTTTTTATATAAAAGGTATGCATTCTTCTGATTTTCGGGCAAAAAGGCAGAAATTCCCCGTATTTTGGATCAAAATTGCAGAAATTACCCTAATTGTGAGGCAAAAAGGCAAAAATTCCTTATATGTTTGGTCAAAAATCCAGAAATATCCCTTATTTTGGGGCAAAATTGCAGAAATTTCACTTATTTTGGGGCAAAATTGCAGAAATTTCACTTATTTCAGAGAAAAAAGCAGAATTTTTTTTATTTTGGGGCAAAAAGGCAGAAATTCCTAATATTTTGTGGCAAAAATGCAGAAATTCCCCTTTTTTTGAGGTAAAAAGGCAGAAATTCCCCTTATTTGGGGGCAAAAAGGCAGAAATTGCCCTTATTTTGGGGCAAAATTGCAGAAATTTCACTTACTTCAGGGTAATAAGTCAGAATTTTTCCTTATTTTGGGGCAAAAAAGACAGAAATTCTTATTGTTTTGGGGGGAAAAGACAGAAATTCCACTTATTTAGAGGCAAGAAAGCAGAAATTCCCCTTATTTTGGAGCAAACATGAAGAAATTTCTTTTTTTTATGGTAAAAAGGTAGGCATTCTTCTGATTTTCGGGCAAAAAGGCAGAAATCCCCCGTATTTTGAAGCAAAATTGCAGAAATTCCCCTAATTGTGGGGCAAAAAGGCAGAAATTCCCTATATGTTAGGGCAAAAAGACAGAAATTCTCCTTATTTTGGGGCAAAACTCAGATTTTACTTATTTTGGGGCAAAATTCCAGAAATTTCCTTTATTTTGGGGCAAAATTGCAGAAATTTCACTTATTTTGGGGCAAAATTGCAGAAATTTCAATTATTTCAGAGAAAAAAAGCAGAAATTTTCTTATTTTGGGGCAAAAAGGAGGAAATTTCTTTTATTTTGGTACAAAAATGCAGAAATTTTTCTTATTTTGGGGCAAAAAGGCATAAATTTCCCATATATTGGGGCAAAATTGCAGAAATTTCACTTACGTCAGAATAATAAGTCAAAAATTTTCTTTATTTTGGGGCAAAAAAGACAGAAATTCCCTTTGTTTTAGAGGAAAAAGACAGAAATTCCACATATTTAGAGGCAAAAAAGCAGAAATTCCCTTTATTTTGGAGCAAAAATGAAGAAATTTCTTTTGTTTTATGGCAAAAATGTATGCATTCTTCTGATTTTTCAGGCTTAAAGGCAGAAATTCCCATATTTTGGAGCAAAATTGCAGAAATTCCCCTAATTGTGGGGCAAATATGCAGAAATTCCCTATATGTTGGGGCAAAAAGACAGAAATTCTCCTTATTTTGGGGCAAAACTCAGAAATTCCACTTATTTGGGGCAAAATTCCAGAAATTTCCCTTATTTTGATGCAAAATTGCAGAAATTTCACGTATTTTGGGGCAAAATTGCAGAATTTTCACTTATTTCAGGGAAAAAATTAAGAAATTTTTTTATTTTGTTGCAAAAGGCAGAAATTCCTAATATTTTGTGGCAAAAATGCAGAAATTCCCCTTATTTTGAGGTAAAAAGGCTGAAATTCTCCTTATTTTGGGAAAAAAGGCAGAAATTTCCCTTATTTTGGGGCAAAATTGCAGAAATTTCACTTATTTCAGGATAATACGTCAGAAATTGCACTTATTTAGAGGCAAAAAAGCAGAAATTCCCCTTGTTTTGGAGCAAAAATAAAGAAGTTTCCCTTTTTTATGGCAAAAAGGTATGCATTCGTCTAATTTTTGGGCAAAAGGGCAGAAATTTTCCATATTTTGGATCAAAATTTCAGAAATTCCCCTAATTGTGGGGCAAAAAGGCAGAAATTCTCTATATGTTGGGGCAAAAAGCCAGAAATTCTTCTTATTTTTGGGCAAAACCCAGAAATTCCACTTATTTTGGGGCAATTTTCCACAAATTTCCCTTTTTTTTGGGCAAAATTGCAGAAATTTCACAATTATTTGGGGCAAAATTGCAGAAATTTTTCATATTTCAGGGTAATAAGTCAGAAATTTTCCTTATTTTGGGGCAAAAAAGACAGAAATTACCTTTGTTTTGCGGGAAAAAGACAGAAATTCCACTTATTTAGAGGCAAAAAAGCAGAAATTCGTTTTATTTTTGAGCAAATATGAAGAAATTTCCCTGTTTTATGACAAAAACGTATGCATTATTCTGATTTTCGGGCAAAAAGGCAGACATTCCCCGTATTTTGGAGCAAAATTGCAGAAATTCCCCTAATTGTGGGGCAAAAAGGCAGAAATTCCATATATGTTGGGGCAAAAAGACAAAAATTCTCCTTATTTTGGGGCAAAACTCAGAAATTCCACTTATTTGGGGCAAAATTCCCGAAATTTCCCTTATTTTGGGGCAAAATTGCAGAAATTTCACTTACTTCAGGGTAATAAGTCAGAATTTTTCCTTATTTTGGGGCAAAAAAGACAGAAATTCTTATTGTTTTGGGGGAAAAAGACAGAAATTCCACTTATTTAGAGGCAAGAAAGCAGAAATTCTTCTTATTTTGGAGCAAACATGAAGAAATTTCCTTTTTTTATGGTAAAAAGGTAGGCATTCTTCTGATTTTCGGGCAAAAAGGCAGATATCCCCCGTATTTTGAAGCAAAATTGCAGAAATTCCCCTAATTGTGGGGCAAAAAGGCAGAAATTCCCTATATGTTAGGGCAAAAAGACAGAAATTCTCCTTATTTTGGGGCAAAACTCAGATTTTACTTATTTTGAGGCAAAATTCCAGAAATTTCCTTTATTTTGGGGCAAAATTGCAGAAATTTCACTTATTTTGGGGCAAAATTGCAGAAATTTCAATTATTTCAGAGAAAAAAAGCAGAAAATTTCTTATTTTGGGGCAAAAAGGAGGAAATTTCTTTTATTTTGGTACAAAAATGCAGAAATTTTTCTTATTTTGGGGCAAAAAGGCATAAATTTCCCATATATTGGGGCAAAATTGCAGAAATTTCAGTTACGTCAGAATAATAAGTCAAAAATTTTCTTTATTTTGGGGCAAAAAAGACAGAAATTCCCTTTGTTTTAGAGGAAAAAGACAGAAATTCCACATATTTAGAGGCAAAAAAGCAGAAATTCCCTTTATTTTGGAGCAAAAATGAAGAAATTTCTTTTGTTTTATGGCAAAAATGTATGCATTCTTCTGATTTTTCAGGCTTAAAGGCAGAAATTCCCATATTTTGGAGCAAAATTGCAGAAATTCCCCTAATTGTGGGGCAAATATGCAGAAATTCCCTATATGTTGGGGCAAAAAGACAGAAATTCTCCTTATTTTGGGGCAAAACTCAGAAATTCCACTTATTTGGGGCAAAATTCCAGAAATTTCCCTTATTTTGATGCAAAATTGCAGAAATTTCACGTATTTTGGGGCAAAATTGCAGAATTTTCACTTATTTCAGGGAAAAAATTAAGAAATTTTTTTATTTTGTTGCAAAAGGCAGAAATTCCTAATATTTTGTGGCAAAAATGCAGAAATTCCCCTTATTTTGAGGTAAAAAGGCTGAAATTCTCCTTATTTTTGGAAAAAAGGCAGAAATTTCCCTTATTTTGGGGCAAAATTGCAGAAATTTCACTTATTTCAGGATAATACGTCAGAAATTGCACTTATTTAGAGGCAAAAAAGCAGAAATTCCCCTTGTTTTGGAGCAAAAATAAAGAAGTTTCCCTTTTTTATGGCAAAAAGTTATGCATTCGTCTAATTTTTGGGCAAAAAGGCAGAAATTTTCCATATTTTGGATCAAAATTTCAGAAATTCCCCTAATTGTGGGGCAAAAAGGCAGAAATTCTCTATATGTTGGGGCAAAAAGCCAGAAATTCTTCTTATTTTTGGGCAAAACCCAGAAATTCCACTTATTTCGGGGCAATTTTCCACAAATTTCCCTTATTTGGGGGCAAAATTGCAGAAATTTCACAATTATTTGGGGCAAAATTGCAGAAATTTCACTTATTTCAGAGAAAAAAAGCAGAAATTTTCTTATTTTTGGGCAAAAGGCAGAAATTCCTAATATTTTGTGGCAAAAATGCAGAAAATCTCCTTATTTTGATATAAAAAGTCTGAAATTCTCCTTATTTGGGGGCAAAAAAACAGAAATTTCTCTTATTTTGGGGCAAAATTGCAGAAATATCACTTATTTCAGGGAAAAAAAGCAGAAATTTTCTTATTTTGGGGCAAAAAGGCAGAAATTCCTAATATTTTGTGGCAAAAATGCAGAAATTCCCCTTATTTTGAGATAAAAAGGCTGAAATTCCTTTTATTTGGGGGCAAAGAGGCAGAAATTTATCTTATTTTGGGGCAAAATTGCAGAAATTTCACTTATTTCAGGGTAATAAGTCAGAAATTTTTCTTATTTTGGGGCAAAAAAGATAGGAATTCCCTTTGTTTTCGGGGAAAAAGACAGAAATTCCACTTATTTAGATGGAAAAAAAAGCAGAAATACCTCTTATTTTGGAGCAAAAATGAAGAAAATTCTGTTTTTTATGGCAAAAAGGTATGCATACTTTTGATTTTCGGGCAAAAAAGCAGAAATTCCTCGTATTTTGGAGCAAAATTGTAGAAATTCCCCTAATTGTGGGGCAAAAAGGCAGAAATTCCCTATATGTTGGAGCAAAAAGAAAGATATTCTCCTTATTTTAGGGCAAAACTCAGAAATTCCACTTATTTTGGGGCAAAATTCCAAAAATTTCTTTTATTTTGGGGCAAAATTGCAGAAATTTCACTTATTTGGGGAAAAATGGCAGAAATTTCACTTATTTCAGGGAAAAAAGGCAGAAATTTTCCTTATTTTGAGACAAAAAAGCAGAAATTCCTAAAATTTTGTTTCAAAAATGCAGAAATTCTCCTTATTTTGAGGTAAAAAGGCTGAAATTCTCCTTATTTGGGTGCAAAAGCAGAAATTTCTCTTATTTTCGGGCAAAATTGCAGAAATTTCACCTGTTTTAGGGAAAAAAAGCAGAAATTTTCTTATTTTGGGGCAAAAAGGCAGAAATTCCTAATATTTTGTGGCAAAAATGTAGAAATTCACCTTATTTTGAGGTAAAAAAGCTGAAATTCTCTATATTTGGGGGCAAAAATGCAGAAATTTCTTTTATTTTGGGGCAAAATTGCAGAAATTTCACTTATTTCAGGGTAATAATTCAGAAATTTTTCTTATTTTGGGCCAAAAAAGACAAGAATTCCATTTGTTTTGGGAGAAAAAGACAGAAATTCCACTTATTTAGAGGAAAAAAAAGCAGAAATTCCCCTTATTTTGGAGCAAAAATGAAGAAATTTCCCTTTTTTATGGCAATAAGGTATGCATTCTTCTTATTTTCGGGCAAAAAGGCAGAAATTCCTTGTATTTTGGAGGAAAATTGCAGAAATTTCTTTAATTGTGGGGCAAAAAGGCAGAAATTCCCTATATGTTGGGGCAAATCAGAAATTCTCCTTATTTTGGGGAAAAACTCAGAAATAAAACTTATTTTGAGGCAAAATTTCAGAAATTTCCTTTATTTTGGGGCAAATTTGCAGGAATTTGACTTATTTTTGGGCAAAAATGCAGAAATTTCACTTATTTCAGAAAAAAAGCAGAAATTTTTTTATTTTTGGACAAAAAGGCAGAAATTTCTTTTATTTTGGTACAAAATTGCGGAAATTTTTCTTATTTTAAGGCAAAAGGCAGAAATTTCCCATATTTTGGGGCAAAAATGCAGAAATTCCCTTTATTTTGAAGTAAAAAGGCTGAAATTCCCCTTATTTGGGGGCAAAAGGCAGAAATTTCCCTTATTTTGGGGCAAAATTGCAGAAATTTCACTTTCGTCAGAATAATAAGTCAGAAATTTTCCTTATTTTGGGCAAAAAAGTCAGATATTCCCTTTGTTTTAAAGGAAAAAGACAGAAATTCCACTTATTTAGAGGCAAAAAGCAAAAATTCCCTTTATTTTGGAGCAAAAATGAAGAAATTTCTTTTGTTTTATGGAAAAAAGTTATGCATTTTTCTGATTTTCGGGCTAAAAAACAGAAATTCCCCGTATTTTGGAGCAAAATTGCAGAAATTCCCCTAATTGTGGGGCAAATAGGGAGAAATTCCCTATATGTTGGGACAAAAAGACAGATATTCTTGTTATTTTGGGGCAAAACTCAGAAATTCCACTTATTTTGGGGCAAAATTCCGGAAATTTCCCTTATTTTGGGGCAAAACTGCAGAAATTTCACATATTTTGGGGCAAAATAGCAGAAATTTCACTTATTTCAGTGAAAAAAGCAGAAATTGTCTTATTTTGGGGCAAAAGGCAGAAATTCCTAATATTTTGTGGCAAAAATTCAAAAATTCTTCTTATTTTGAGGTAAAAAGGCTGAAATTCTCCTTATTTGGGGGCAAAAAGGCAGAAATTTCCCTTATTTTTGGGCAAAATTGCAGAAATTTCACTTATTTCAGGGTAATAAGTCAGAAATTTTCCTTATTTTGGGGCAAACAAACCAGGAATTCCCTTTGTTTTGGGGGAAAAATACAGAAATTCCACTTATTTAGAGGCAAAAAAGCAGAAATTCCCCTTATTTTGGAGCAAAAATGAAGAAATTTTCCTTTTTTATGGCAAAAAGGTATGCATTCTTCTTATTTTTGCGCAAAAAGGCAGAAATTCCCCGTATTTTGGAGCAAAATTGCAGAAATTCCCCTAATTGTGGGGCAAAAAGGCAGAAATTCCCTATATGTTGGGGCAATAAGACAGAAATTCTCCTTATTTTGTGGCAAAACTCAGAAATTTTCTTATTTTGGGGCAAAAATGCAGAAAATCCCCTCATTTTGTGATAAAAAGGCTGAAATTCTCCTTATTTGGGGGCAAAAAGGCAGAAATTTCTCTTATTTTGGGGCAAAATTGCAGAAATATCACCTATTTCAAGAAAAAAAGCAGAAATTTTTTTATTTTGGTGCAAAAAGGCAGAAATTCCTAATATTTTGTGGCAAAAATGAAGAAATTCTCCTTATTTTGAGGTAAAAAGGCTGAAATTCTCCTTATTTGGGGGAAAAAAGGCAGAAATTTCCCTTATTTTGGGGCAAAATTGCAGAAATTTCACTTATTTCAAGGTAATAAGTCAGAAATTTTTATTATTTTGCGGCAAAAATACAGGAATTCTCTTTGTTTTGTGGGAAAAAGACAGAAATTCCACTTATTTAGAGGCAAAATAAGCAGAAATTCCCCTTATTTTGGAGCAAAAATTAAGAAATTTCCCTTTTTTATAGCAAAAAGGTATGCATTCTTTTGATTTTCGGACAAAAAAGCAGAAATTCCCCGTATTTTGGAGCAAAATTGCAGAAATTCCCCTAATTGTGGGGCAAAAATGCAGAAATTCTCTATCTGTTGGGGCAAAAAGACAGATATTCTCCTTATTTTAGGGCAAAACTCAGAAATTCCACTTATTTTGAAGCAAAATTCCAAAAATTTCTTTTATTTGGGGCAAAATTGCAGAAATTTAACTTATTTTTGGGCAAAATGGCAGAAATTTCACTTATTTCAGATAAAAAAAGCAGAAATTTTCCTTATTTTGGGGCAAAAAGCAGAAATTCCTTATATTTTGTGGCAAAAATGCAGAAATTTCCCTAATTGTGGGGCAAATAGGCAGAAATTCCCTATATGTTGGGACAAAAAGACAGAAATTCTTCTTATTTTGGGGCAAAACTCAGAAATTCCACTTATTTTGGAGCAAAATTCCAGAAATTTCCCTCATTTTGGGGCAAAATTGCAGAAATTTCATGTATTTTTGGGCAAAATTGCAGAAATTTCACTTATTTCAGGAAAAAAAGCAGAAATTTTCTTATTTTGGGGCAAAAGGCAGAAATTCCTAATATTTTGTGGCAAAAATGCAAAAATTCTTCTTATTTTGAGGTAGAAAGGCTGAAATTCTCTTTATTTGGGGGCAAAAAGGCAGAAATTTCCCTTATTTTGGGGCAAAATTGCAGAAATTTCACTTATTTCAAGGTAATAAGTCAGAAATTTTTATTATTTTGCGGCAAAAATACAGGAATTCTTTTTGTTTTGGGGGAAAAAGACAGAAATTCCACTTATTTAGAGGCAAAATAAGCAGAAATTCCCCTTATTTTGGAGCAAAAATTAAGAAATTTCCCTTTTTTATAGCAAAAAGGTATGCATTCTTTTGATTTTCGGACAAAAAAGCAGAAATTCCCCGTATTTTGGAGCAAAATTGCAGAAATTCTCCTAATTGTGGGGCAAAAAGGCAGAAATTCTCTATATGTTGGGGCAAAAAGACAGATATTCTCCTTATTTTAGGGCAAAACTCAGAAATTCCACTTATTTTGAAGCAAAATTCCAAAAATTTCTTTTATTTGGGGCAAAATTGCAGAAATTTAACTTATTTTGGGGCAAAATGGCAGAAATTTCACTTATTTCAGGGAAAAAAGGCAGAAATTTTCCATATTTTGGGGCAAAAAGCAGAAATTCCTTATATTTTGTGGCAAAAATGCAGAAATTTCCCTAATTGTGGGGCAAATAGGCAGAAATTCCCTATATGTTGGGACAAAAAGACAGAAATTCTTCTTATTTTGGGGCAAAACTCAGAAATTCCACTTATTTTGGAGCAAAATTCCAGAAATTTCCCTTATTTTGGGGCAAAATTGCAGAAATTTCATGTATTTTTGGGCAAAATTGCAGAAATTTCACTTATTTCAGAGTAATAAGTCAGAAATTTTCCTTATTTTGGGGCAAAAAATACAGGAATTCCCTTTGTTTTGGGGGAAAGAGACAGAAATTCCACTTATTTAGAGGCAAAAAAGCAGAAATTCCCCTTATTTTGGAGCAAAAATGAAGAAATTTCCCTTTTTTATGGCAAAAAGGTATGCATTCTTCTTATTTTCGGGCAAAAAGGCAGAAATTCCCCGTATTTTGGAGCAAAATTTCAGAAATTCCCCTAATTGTGGGGCAAAAAGGCAGAAATTCTCTATATGTTGGGGCAAAAAGGCAGAAATTCTCCTTATTTTGGGGCAAAACTCAGAAATTCCACTTGTTTTGGGGCAAAATTCCAGAAATTTCCCTTATTTTGGAGCAAAATTGCAGAAATTTCACTTATTTTGGGGCAAAATTGCAAAAATTTCACTTATTTCAGGGAAAAAAAGCAGAAATTTTCTTATTTTGGGGCAAAAATGCAGAAATTTCCCTTATTTTGGGGCAAAAATGCAGAAATTCCCCTTATTTTTAGGTAAAAAGGCTGAAATTCTTTTTATTTGGGGGCAAAAGGCAGAAATTTCCCTTATTTTGGGGCAAAATTGCAGAAATTTCACTTATTTCAGGGTAATAAGTAGAAATTTTCTTTAGTTTGGGGCAAAAAAGACAGGAATTTCCTTTGTTTTGGGGGAAAAAGAAATTCCACTTATTTAGAGGCAAAAAAGCTGAAATTCCCCTTATTTTGGAGCAAAAATGAAGAAATTTCCTTTTTTATGGCAAAAAGGTATGCATTCTTCTGATTTTCGGGCAAAAAGGCAGAAATTCCCTGTATTTTGGAGCAAAATTTCAGAAATTCCCCTAATTGTGGGGCAAAAAGGCAGAAATTCCCTATATGTTGGGGAAAAAGGAAAGAAATTCTCCTTATTTTGGGGGAAAACTCAGAAATTCCACTTATTTTGGGGCAAAATTCCAGAAATTTCTCTTATTTTGGGGCAAAATTGCAGAAATTTCACGTATTTTGGGGCAAAATTGCAGAAATTTCACTTATTTCAGGGAAAAAAAACAGAAATTTTCTTATTTTGGGGCAAAAAGGTAGAAATTCCTAATATTTTGTGGCAAAAATGCAGAAATTCCCCTTATTTTGAGGTAAACAGGCTGAAATTCTCCTTATTTGGGAGGAAAAAGGCAGAAATTTCCCTTATTTTGGGGCAAAATTGCAGAAATTTCACTTATTTCAGGGTAATAAGTCAGAAATTTTTCTTATTTTGGGGCAAAAAAGACAGGAATTCAATTTGATTTGGGGGAAAAAGACAGAAATTCCACTTATTTAGAGGCAAAAAAAGCAGAAATTCCCCTTATTTTGGAGAAAAAATGAATAAATTTCCCTTTTTTATGGCAAAAAGTATGCATTCTTCTTATTTTCGGGCAAAAAGGCAGAAATTTCCTTTATTTTGGAAAAAAATTGCAGAAATTTCTTAAATTGTGGTGCAAAAAGGCAGAAATTCCCTATATGTTGGGGCAAAATACAGAAATTCTTTTTATTTTGGGGCAAAACTCAGAAATTCCACTTATTTGGGGCAAAATTTCAGAAATTTCCCTAATTTTGGGGCAAAATTGCAGAAATTTCACTTATTTCAGAAAAAAAGCAGAAATTTTCTTATTTTGGGGCAAAAAGGCAGAAATTTCTTTTATTTTGGTACAAAATTGCAGAAGTTTTTCTTATTTTGGGGCAAAAAGGCAGAAATTTCCCATATTTTGGGGCAAAAAATGCAGAAATTCCCCTTATTTTGAAGTAAAAAGGCTGAAATTCCCATTATTTGGGGGCAAAAAGGCAGACATTTCCCTTATTTTGGGGAAAATTGCCGAAATTTCACTTACGTCAGAATAATAAGTCAGAAATTTTCCTTATTTTGGGGCAAAAATGACAGAAATTCCCTTTGTTTTGGAGGAAAAACACAGAAATTCCACTTATTTAGAGGCAAAAAAGCAGAAATTTCCTTTATTTTGGAGCAAAAATGAAGAAATTTCCTTTGTTTTATGGAAAAAGGGTATGCATTCTTCTGATTTTCGGGCTAAAAGGCAGAAATTCCCCGTATTTTGGAGCAAAATTGCGGAAATTCCCCTAATTGTGTGGCAAATAGGCAGAAATTCCCTATATGTTGGGACAAAAAGACAGAAATTCTCCTTATTTTGGTGCAAAACTCAGAATTTCCACTTATTTTGGGGCAAAATTCCAGAAATTTTCCTTATTTTGGGGCAAAATTGCAGAAATTTCACGTATTTTGGGGCAAAATTGCAGAAATTTCACTTATTTCAGGGAAAAAAAGCAGAAATTTTCTTATTTTGGGGGAAAAGGCAGAAATTCCTAATATTTTGTGGCAAAAATGCAACAATTCTTCTTATTTTGAGGTAAAAAGGCTGAAATTCTCCTTATTTGGGGGCAAAAAGGCAGAAATTTCCCTTATTTTGGGGCACAATTGCAGAAATTTCACTTATTTCAGGGTAATAAGTAAGAAATTTTCCTTATTTTGGGGCAAAATTGCAGAAATTTCACTTATTTAAGGGTAATAAGTAAGAAATTTTCCTTATTTTGGGGCCAAAATAACAGTAATTCCCTTTGTTTTGGGGGAAAGAGAAATTCCACTTATTTAGAGGCAAAAAAGCTGAAATTCCCCTTATTTTGGAGCAAAAATGAAGAAATTTCCCTTTTTATGGCAAAAAGGTATGCATTCTTCTGATTGTCGGGCAAAAAGGCAGAAATTCCCCGTATTTTGGAGGAAAATTGCATAAATTCCCCTAATTGTGGGGCAAAAAGGCTAAAATTCCCTATATGTTGGGGCAAAAAGACAGAAATTCTCCTTATTTTGGGGCAAAACTCAGAAATTTCACTTATTTTGGGGCAAAATTCCAGAAATTTCCCTTATCTTGAGGCAAAATTGCAGAAATTTCACTTATTTTGGGGCAAAATTGCAGAAATTTCACTTATTTCAGGGAAAAAAAGCAGAAATTTTCTTATTTTGGCGCAAAAATGCAGGAAATCCCCTTATTTTGAGATAAAAAGGCTGAAATTCTCATTATTTGGGGGCAAAAAAACAAAAATTTCTCTTATTTTGGGGCAAAATTGCAGAAATTTTACCTATTTCAGGGAAAAAAAGCAGAAATTTTCTTATTTTGGGGCAAAAAGGCAGAAATTCCTAATATTTTGTGGCAAAAATGCAGAAATTCCCCTTATTTTGAGGTAAAAAGGCTGAAATTCTCCTTATTTGGGGGCAAAAAGGCAAAAATTTCTCTTATTTTGGGGAAAAATCGCAGAAATTTCACCTATTTCAGGGAAAAAAGCAGAAATTTTCTTATTTTGGGGCAAAAAGGCAGAAATTCCTAATATTTTGTGGCAAAATTGCAGAAATTCCCGTTATTTTGAGGTAAAAAGGCTGAAATTCTCCTTATTTGGGGGCAAAAAGGCAGAAAATTCACTTATTTTGGGGCAAAATTGCAGAAATTTCACTTATTTCAGGGTAATAAGTCAGAAATTTTTCTTATTTTGGGGCAAAAAAGACAGAAATTCCCTTTGTTTTGGGGGAAAAAGACAGAAATTTCACTTATTTAGAGGCAAAAAAAGCAGAAATTCCCCTTATTTTGGAGCAAAACTGAAGAAATTTCCATTTTATGGCAAAAAGGTATGCATTCTTTTGATTTTCGGACAAAAAAGCAGAAATTCCCCATATTTTGGAGCAAAATTGCAGAAATTCTCCTAATTATGGGGCAAAAAGGCAGAAATTCTATATATTTTGGGGCAAAAAGACAGATATTCTTCTTATTTTAGGGCAAAACTCAGAAATTCCACTTATTTTGAGGCATAATTCCAAAACTTTCTTTAATTTTGGAGCATAATTGCAGAAATTTCACTTACTTGGGGGCAAAATGGCACAAATTTCAATTATTTCAGGGAAAAAAGGCAGAAATTATCCTTATTTTGGGGGCAAAAAAGGCAGAAATTCCTAATATTTTGTGGCAAAAATGCAGAAATTCCTCTTTTTTTGAGATAAAAAGGCTGAAATTTCCCATATTTAAGGGCAAAAAGGCAGAAATTTCCCTTATTTTGGGGCAAAATTGCAAAAATTTCACTTATTTCAGGGTAATAAGTCAGAAATTTTCCTTATTTTGGGGCAAAAAAGGCAGAAATTTCCTTGGTTTTGGGGGAAAAAGACAGAAATTCCACTTATTTAGAGGCAAAAATGCAGAAATTCCCATTATTTTGGAGCAAAAATGAAGAAATTTCGATTTTTTATGGCAAAAAGGTATGCATTCTTCTTATTTTCGAGCAAAAATGCATAAATTCCCCGTATTTTGGAGCAAAATTGCAGAATTTTCCCAAATTGTGGGGCAAAAAGGCAGAAATTCCCTATATGTTGGGGCAAAAAACAGAAATTCTACTTATTTTGGGGCAAAACTCAGAAATTCCACTTATTTTGGGGCAAAATTCCAGAAATTTCTTTTATTTTGGGGCAAAATTGCAGAAATTTCACTTATTTTGGGGCAAAATTGCAGAAAATTTACTTATTTCAGAAAAAAACCAGAAATTTTCTTATTTTGGGGCAAAAAGGCAGAAATTTCTCTTATTTGGTACAAAATTGCAAAAATTTTTCTTATTTTGGGGCAAAAAGACAGAAATTTCCCATATTTTGGGGCAAAAATTCAGAAATTCCCCTTATTTTGAGGTAAAAAGGGTGAAATTCCCATTATTTGGGGGCATAAAGGCAGAAATTTCTCTTATTTTGGGTCAAAATTTCAGAAATTTCACTTATTTCAGGGTAATAAGTCAGAAATTTTTTTTATTTTGGGGCAAAAAAGACAGAAATTCTCTTTGTTTTGGGGGAAAAAGACTGAAATTCCACTTATTTAGAAGTAAAAAAGCAGAAATTTCCTTTATTTTGGAGCAAAAATGAAGAAATTTCCTTTGTTTTATGGTAAAAAGGTATACATTCTTCTGATTTTCGGGCAAAAAGGCAGAAATTCCCCGTATTTTGGAGCAAAATTGCAGAAATTCCCCTTAATGTGGGGCAAATAGGCAGAAATTTCCTATATGTTGGGGCAAAAAGACAAAAATTCTCCTTATTTTGGGGCAAAACTCAGAAATTCCACTTATTTTGGGGCAAAATTCCAGAAATTTCCCTTATTTTGGGGCAAAATTGCAGAAATTTTACTTATTTTGGGGCAAAATTGCAGAAATTTCACTTATTTCAGGGAAAAAAGCAGAAATTTTCTTATTTATGGCAAAAATGCAGAAAATCCTTTTATTTTGAGATAAAAAGGCTGAAATTCCCCTTATTTGGGGGCAAAAAGGCAGAAATTTCTCTTATTTTGGAGCAAAATTGCAGAAATTTCACTTATTTCAGGGAAAAAAAGCAGAAATTTTCTTATTTTGGGGAAAAAGGCAGAAATCCCTAATATCTTGTGGCAAAAATGCAGAAATTGCCCTTATTTTGAGGTAAAAAGGCTAGAATTCTCCTTATTTGGAGAAAAAAGGCAGAAATTTCCCATATTTTGGGGCAAAATTGCAGAAATTTCACTTATTTCAGGGTAATAAGTAAGAAATTTTCCTTATTTTGGGGCAAAAAAAACAGGAATTTTCTTTGTTTTGGGGGAAAAAGACAGAAATTCCACTTATTTAGAGGCAAAAAAGCAGAAATTCCCCTTATTTTGGAGCAAAAATGAAGAAATTTCCCTTTTTTATGGCAAAAAGGTATGCATTCTTCTTATTTTCAGGCAAAAAGCCAGAAATTCCTAGTATTTTGGAGCAATATTGCAGAAATTCCCCTAATTGTGGGGCAAAATGTAGAAATTCCCTATATGTTGGGGCAAAAAACAGAAATTCTCCTTATTTTGGGGTAAAACTCAGAAATTCCACTTATTTTCGGGTAAAATTCCAGAAATTTCCCTTATTTTGGGGCAAAATTGCAGAAGTTTCACTTATTTTTTGGCAAAATTTCAGAAATTTCACTCATTTCAGGGAAAAAAAGCAGAAATTTTTTATTTTGGGGCAAAAGGCAGAAATTCCTAAAATTTTGTGACAAAAATGCAGAAATTTTCCTTATTTTGAGGTAAAAAGGCTAAAATTCTCATTATTTGGGGGCAAAAATGCAGAAATTTCCCTTATTTTTGGGCAAAATTGCAGAAATTTCACTTATTTCAGGGTAATAAGTCAGAAGTTTTCTGTATTTTGGGGCAAAAAAAAACCAGGAATTCCCTTTGTTTTGGGGGAAAATGAGAGAAATTCCACTTATTTAGAGGCAAAAAAGCAGAAATTCCCTTTATTTTGGAGCAAAAATGAAGAAATTTCCCTTTTTGATGGCAAAAAGGTATGCATTCTTCTTATTTTCGGGCAAAAAGTCAGAAATTCCCCGTATTTTGGAGCAAAATTGCAGTAATTCCCCTAATTGTGGGGCAAAAAGGCAGAAATTCGATATATGTTGTGGCAAAAAGACAGAAATTCTCCTTATTTTGGGGCAAAACTCAGAAATTCCACTTATTTTGGGGCAAAATTATAGAAATTTCCCTTATTTTGGGGCAAAATTCCAGAAATTTCCCTTATTTTGGGGCAAAATTACAGAAATTTCACTTATTTTGGGGCAAAATTGCAGAAATTTCACATATTTTGGGGCAAAATTGCAGAAATTTCACTTATTTCATGGAAAAAAAGCAGAAATTTTCTTATTTTGGGGCAAAAAGGCAGAAATTTCCCTTATTTTGGGGCAAAAATGCAGAAATTCCCCTTATTTTAAGGTAAAAAGGCTGAAACTCCCCTTGTTTGGAAGCAAAAAGGCAGAAATTTCCCTTATTTTGGGGCAAAATTGCAGAAATTTCACATATTTCAGGGTAATAAGTCAGAAATTTTCCTTATTTTGGGGCAAAAAAGACCGGAATTCTCTTTATTTGGAGGGAAAAAAAATTCCACTTATTTAGAGGCAAAAAAGCTGAAATTCCCCTTATTTTGGAGCAAAAATGAAGAAATTTCCTTTTTTATCGCAAAAAGGTATGCATTCTTTTGATTTTCAGGCAAAAAGGCAGAAATTCCCCGTATTTTGGAGCAAAATTGCAGAAATTCCCCTAATTGTGGGGCAAAAATTCAGATATTCCCTATATGTTTGTGCAAAATGTCAGAAATTCTCCTTATTTTGGGGCAAAACTCTGTAATTCCACTTATTTGGGGCAAAATTCCAGAAATTTCCCTTATTTTGGGGCAAAATTGCAGAAATTTCACTTATTTTGGGGCAAAATTGCAGAAATTTCACTTATTTCAGAGAAAAAAAGCAGAAATTTTCTTATTTTGGGGCAAAAGGCAGAAATTCCTAATATTTTGTGGCAAAAATGCAGAAATTTCCCTTATTTTGAGGTAAAAAGGCTAAAATTCTCCTTATTTGGGGGCAGAAAGGCAAAAATTTCCCTTATTTTTGGGCAAAATTGCAGAAATTTCACTTATTACAGGGTAATAAGTCAGAAGTTTTCCGTATTTTGGGGCAAAAAAAAAACCAGGAATTCCCTTTGTTTTGAGGGAAAAAGACAGAAATTCCACACTTTAGAGGCAAAAGAGCAGAAATTCCCCTTATTTTGGAGCAAAAATGAAGAAATTTCTCTTTTTATGGCAAAAAGGTATGCATTCTTCTTATTTTCAGGCAAAAAGGCAGAAATTCCCCATATTTTGGAGAAAAATTGCAGAAATTCCCCTAATTGTGGGGCAAAAAGGCAGAAATTCTCTATATGTTGGGGCAAAAAGACAGAAATTCTTCTTATTTGGGGGCAAAACTCAGTAATTCCATTTATTTTGGGGCAAAATTCCAGAAATTTCACTTATTTTGGGGCAAAATTCCTGAAATTTCACTTATTTTGGAGCAAAATTGCAGAAATTTCACTTATTTTGGAAAAAAATTGCAGAAATTTCACTTATCTCATGGAAAAAAGGCAGAAATTTTCCTTATTGTAAGGCAAAAAGGCAGAAATTCCTAATATTTTGTGGAAAAAATGCAGAAATTCTTCTTATTTTTAGGTAAAAAGGCTGAAATTCCCATTATTTGGGGGCAAAAAGGCAGAAATTTTCCTTATTTTGGGGCAAAATTGAAGAAATTTCACTTACTTCAGGGTAATAATTAAGAATTTTTCCTTATTTTGGGGCAAAAAAGACAGATATTCACTTTGTTTTAGGGGAAAAAGACAGAAATTCCACTGATTTAGAGGCAAAAAAGCAGAAATTCCCCTTATTTTGGAGTAAAAATGAAGAAATTTCCCTTTTTTATGGCAAAAAGGTATGCATTCTTATATTTTCGGGCAAAAGGCAGAAATTCCCCGTATTTTGGAGCAAAATTGCAGAAATTCCCCTAATTGTAGGGCAAAAAGGCAGAAATTCCCCATATGTTGGGGCAAAAAGACAAAAATTCTCCTTATTTTAAGGCAAAACTCAGAAATTCCACTTATTTGGGGCAAAATTCCAGAAATTTTTCTTATTTTGGGGCAAAATTGCAGAAATTTCACTTATTTTGGGGCAAAATTGCAGAAATTTCACTTATTTCAGGGAAAAAAAGCAGAAAATTTCTTATTTTGGGGAAAAAAGGCAGAAATTCCTAATATTTTGTGGCAAAAATGCAAAAATTCCCCTTATTTTGACATAAAAAGGCTGAAATTCCTTTTATTTGAGGAAAAAGTGGCAGAAATTTCCCTTATTTTGGGGCAAAATTACAGAAATTTCACTTATTTCAGGGTAATAAGTCAGAATATTTCCTTATTTTGGGGCAAAAAAGACAGAAATTCCCTTTTTTTTGATGGAAAAAGACAGAAATTCCACTTATTTAGAGGCCAAAAAGAAGAAATTCCCCTTATTTTGGAGCAAAAATGAAGAAATTTCCCTTTTTTATATAAAAGGTATGCATTCTTCTGATTTTCGGGCAAAAAGGCAGAAATTCCCCGTATTTTGGATCAAAATTGCAGAAATTACCCTAATTGTGAGGCAAAAAGGCAAAAATTCCTTATATGTTTGGTCAAAAATCCAGAAATATCCCTTATTTTGGGGCAAAATTGCAGAAATTTCACTTATTTTGGGGCAAAATTGCAGAAATTTCACTTATTTCAGAGAAAAAAGCAGAATTTTTTTTATTTTGGGGCAAAAAGGCAGAAATTCCTAATATTTTGTGGCAAAAATGCAGAAATTCCCCTTTTTTGAGGTAAAAAGGCAGAAATTCCCCTTATTTGGGGGCAAAAAGGCAGAAATTTCCCTTATTTTGGGGCAAAATTGCAGAAATTTCACTTACTTCAGGGTAATAAGTCAGAATTTTTCCTTATTTTGGGGCAAAAAAGACAGAAATTCTTATTGTTTTGGGGGAAAAAGACAGAAATTCCACTTATTTAGAGGCAAGAAAGCAGAAATTCCCCTTATTTTGGAGCAAACATGAAGAAATTTCTTTTTTTTATGGTAAAAAGGTAGGCATTCTTCTGATTTTCGGGCAAAAAGGCAGAAATCCCCCGTATTTTGAAGCAAAATTGCAGAAATTCCCCTAATTGTGGGGCAAAAAGGCAGAAATTCCCTATATGTTAGGGCAAAAAGACAGAAATTCTCCTTATTTTGGGGCAAAACTCAGATTTTACTTATTTTGGGGCAAAATTCCAGAAATTTCCTTTATTTTGGGGCAAAATTGCAGAAATTTCACTTATTTTGGGGCAAAATTGCAGAAATTTCAATTATTTCAGAGAAAAAAAGCAGAAATTTTCTTATTTTGGGGCAAAAAGGAGGAAATTTCTTTTATTTTGGTACAAAAATGCAGAAATTTTTCTTATTTTGGGGCAAAAAGGCATAAATTTCCCATATATTGGGGCAAAATTGCAGAAATTTCACTTACGTCAGAATAATAAGTCAAAAATTTTCTTTATTTTGGGGCAAAAAAGACAGAAATTCCCTTTGTTTTAGAGGAAAAAGACAGAAATTCCACATATTTAGAGGCAAAAAAGCAGAAATTCCCTTTATTTTGGAGCAAAAATGAAGAAATTTCTTTTGTTTTATGGCAAAAATGTATGCATTCTTCTGATTTTTCAGGCTTAAAGGCAGAAATTCCCATATTTTGGAGAAAATTGCAGAAATTCCCCTAATTGTGGGGCAAATATGCAGAAATTCCCTATATGTTGGGGCAAAAAGACAGAAATTCTCCTTATTTTGGGGCAAAACTCAGAAATTCCACTTATTTGGGGCAAAATTCCAGAAATTTCCCTTATTATGATGCAAAATTGCAGAAATTTCACGTATTTTGGGGCAAAATTGCAGAATTTTCACTTATTTCAGGGAAAAAATTAAGAAATTTTTTTATTTTGTTGCAAAAGGCAGAAATTCTTAATATTTTGTGGCAAAAATGCAGAAATTCCCCTTATTTTGAGGTAAAAAGGCTGAAATTCTCCTTATTTTGGGAAAAAAGGCAGAAATTTCCCTTATTTTGGGGCAAAATTGCAGAAATTTCACTTATTTCAGGATAATACGTCAGAAATTGCACTTATTTAGAGGCAAAAAAGCAGAAATTCCCCTTCTTTTGGAGCAAAAATAAAGAAGTTTCCCTTTTTTATGGCAAAAAGGTATGCATTCGTCTAATTTTTGGGCAAAAAGGCAGAAATTTTCCATATTTTGGATCAAAATTTCAGAAATTCCCCTAATTGTGGGGCAAAAAGGCAGAAATTCTCTATATGTTGGGGCAAAAAGCCAGAAATTCTTCTTATTTTTGGGCAAAACCCAGAAATTCCACTTATTTTGGGGCAATTTTCCACAAATTTCCCTTATTTGGGGGCAAAATTGCAGAAATTTCACAATTATTTGGGGCAAAATTGCAGAAATTTCACTTATTTCAGAGAAAAAAAGCAGAAATTTTCTTATTTTTGGGCAAAAAGGCAGAAATTCCTAATATTTTGTGGCAAAAATGCAGAAAATCTCCTTATTTTGATATAAAAAGTCTGAAATTCTCCTTATTTGGGGGCAAAAAAACAGAAATTTCTCTTATTTTGGGGCAAAATTGCAGAAATATCACTTATTTCAGGGAAAAAAAAGCAGAAATTTTCTTATTTTGGGGCAAAAAGGCAGAAATTCCTAATATTTTGTGGCAAAAATGCAGAAATTCCCCTTATTTTGAGATAAAAAGGCTGAAATTCCTTTTATTTGGGGGCAAAGAGGCAGAAATTTATCTTATTTTGGGGCAAAATTGCAGAAATTTCACTTATTTCAGGGTAATAAGTCAGAAATTTTTCTTATTTTGGGGCAAAAAAGATAGGAATTCCCTTTGTTTTCGGGGAAAAAGACAGAAATTCCACTTATTTAGAGGGAAAAAAAAGCAGAAATACCTCTTATTTTGGAGCAAAAATGAAGAAAATTCTGTTTTTTATGGCAAAAAGGTATGCATACTTTTGATTTTCGGGCAAAAAAGCAGAAATTCCTCCTATTTTGGAGCAAAATTGTAGAAATTCCCCTAATTGTGGGGCAAAAAGGCAGAAATTCCCTATATGTTGGAGCAAAAAGAAAGATATTCTCCTTATTTTAGGGCAAAACTCAGAAATTCCACTTATTTTGGGGCAAAATTCCAAAAATTTCTTTTATTTTGGGGCAAAATTGCAGAAATTTCACTTATTTGGGGAAAAATGGCAGAAATTTCACTTATTTCAGGGAAAAAAGGCAGAAATTTTCCTTATTTTGAGACAAAAAAGCAGAAATTCCTAAAATTTTGTTTCAAAAATGCAGAAATTCTCCTTATTTTGAGGTAAAAAGGCTGAAATTCTCCTTATTTGGGTGCAAAAGCAGAAATTTCTCTTATTTTCGGGCAAAATTGCAGAAATTTCACCTGTTTTAGGGAAAAAAAGCAGAAATTTTCTTATTTTGGGGCAAAAAGGCAGAAATTCCTAATATTTTGTGGCAAAAATGTAGAAATTCACCTTATTTTGAGGTAAAAAAGCTGAAATTCTCTATATTTGGGGGCAAAAATGCAGAAATTTCTTTTATTTTGGGGCAAAATTGCAGAAATTTCACTTATTTCAGGGTAATAAGTCAGAAATTTTTCTTATTTTGGGCCAAAAAAGACAAGAATTCCATTTGTTTTGGGAGAAAAAGACAGAAATTCCACTTATTTAGAGGAAAAAAAAGCAGAAATTCCCCTTATTTTGGAGCAAAAATGAAGAAATTTCCCTTTTTTATGGCAATAAGGTATGCATTCTTCTTATTTTCGGGCAAAAAGGCAGAAATTCCTTGTATTTTGGAGGAAAATTGCAGAAATTTCTTTAATTGTGGGGCAAAAAGGCAGAAATTCCCTATATGTTGGGGCAAATCAGAAATTCTCCTTATTTTGGGGAAAAACTCAGAAATAAAACTTATTTTGAGGCAAAATTTCAGAAATTTCCTTTATTTTGGGGCAAATTTGCAGGAATTTGACTTATTTTTGGGCAAAAATGCAGAAATTTCACTTATTTCAGAAAAAAAGTAGAAATTTTTTTATTTTTGGACAAAAAGGCAGAAATTTCTTTTATTTTGGTACAAAATTGCGGAAATTTTTCTTATTTTAAGGCAAAAGGCAGAAATTTCCCATATTTTGGGGCAAAAATGCAGAAATTCCCTTTATTTTGAAGTAAAAAGGCTGAAATTCCCCTTATTTGGGGGCAAAAAGGCAGAAATTTCCCTTATTTTGGGGCAAAATTGCAGAAATTTCACTTTCGTCAGAATAATAAGTCAGAAATTTTCCTTATTTTGGGCAAAAAAGTCAGATATTCCCTTTGTTTTAAAGGAAAAAGACAGAAATTCCACTTATTTAGAGGCAAAAAAGCAAAAATTCCCTTTATTTTGGAGCAAAAATGAAGAAATTTCTTTTGTTTTATGGAAAAAAGTTATGCATTTTTCTGATTTTCGGGCTAAAAAACAGAAATTCCCCGTATTTTGGAGCAAAATTGCAGAAATTCCCCTAATTGTGGGGCAAATAGGCAGAAATTCCCTATATGTTGGGACAAAAAGACAGATATTCTTTTTATTTTGGGGCAAAACTCAGAAATTCCACTTATTTTGGGGCAAAATTCCGGAAATTTCCCTTATTTTGGGGCAAAACTGCAGAAATTTCACATATTTTGGGGCAAAATAGCAGAAATTTCACTTATTTCAGTGAAAAAAGCAGAAATTGTCTTATTTTGGGGCAAAAGGCAGAAATTCCTAATATTTTGTGGCAAAAATTCAAAAATTCTTCTTATTTTGAGGTAAAAAGGCTGAAATTCTCCTTATTTGGGGGCAAAAAGGCAGAAATTTCCCTTATTTTTGGGCAAAATTGCAGAAATTTCACTTATTTCAGGGTAATAAGTCAGAAATTTTCCTTATTTTGGGGCAAACAAACCAGGAATTCCCTTTGTTTTGGGGGAAAAATACAGAAATTCCACTTATTTAGAGGCAAAAAAGCAGAAATTCCCCTTATTTTGGAGCAAAAATGAAGAAATTTTCCTTTTTTATGGCAAAAAGGTATGCATTCTTCTTATTTTTGGGCAAAAAGGCAGAAATTCCCCGTATTTTGGAGCAAAATTGCAGAAATTCCCCTAATTGTGGGGCAAAAAGGCAGAAATTCCCTATATGTTGGGGCAATAAGACAGAAATTCTCCTTATTTTGTGGCAAAACTCAGAAATTTTCTTATTTTGGGGCAAAAATGCAGAAAATCCCCTCATTTTGAGATAAAAAGGCTGAAATTCTCCTTATTTGGGGGCAAAAAGGCAGAAATTTCTCTTATTTTGGGGCAAAATTGCAGAAATATCACCTATTTCAAGAAAAAAAGCAGAAATTTTTTTATTTTGGTGCAAAAAGGCAGAAATTCCTAATATTTTGTGGCAAAAATGAAGAAATTCTCCTTATTTTGAGGTAAAAAGGCTGAAATTCTCCTTATTTGGGGGAAAAAAGGCAGAAATTTCCCTTATTTTGGGGCAAAATTGCAGAAATTTCACTTATTTCAAGGTAATAAGTCAGAAATTTTTATTATTTTGCGGCAAAAATACAGGAATTCTCTTTGTTTTGGGGGAAAAAGACAGAAATTCCACTTATTTAGAGGCAAAATAAGCAGAAATTCCCCTTATTTTGGAGCAAAAATTAAGAAATTTCCCTTTTTTATAGCAAAAAGGTATGCATTCTTTTGATTTTCGGACAAAAAAGCAGAAATTCCCCGTATTTTGGAGCAAAATTGCAGAAATTCCCCTAATTGTGGGGCAAAAATGCAGAAATTCTCTATATGTTGGGGCAAAAAGACAGATATTCTCCTTATTTTAGGGCAAAACTCAGAAATTCCACTTATTTTGAAGCAAAATTCCAAAAATTTCATTAATTTGGGGCAAAATTGCAGAAATTTAACTTATTTTGGGGCAAAATGGCAGAAATTTCAATTATTTCAGATAAAAAAGGCAGAAATTTTCCTTATTTTGGGGCAAAAAGCAGAAATTCCTTATATTTTGTGGCAAAAATGCAGAAATTTCCCTAATTGTGGGGCAAATAGGCAGAAATTCCCTATATGTTGGGACAAAAAGACAGAAATTCTTCTTATTTTGGGGCAAAACTCAGAAATTCCACTTATTTTGGAGCAAAATTCCAGAAATTTCCCTCATTTTGGGGCAAAATTGCAGAAATTTCATGTATTTTTGGGCAAAATTGCAGAAATTTCACTTATTTCAGGAAAAAAAGCAGAAATTTTCTTATTTTGGGGCAAAAGGCAGAAATTCCTAATATTTTGTGGCAAAAATGCAAAAATTCTTCTTATTTTGAGGTAGAAAGGCTGAAATTCTCTTTATTTGGGGGCAAAAAGGCAGAAATTTCCCTTATTTTGGGGCAAAATTGCAGAAATTTCACTTATTTCAAGGTAATAAGTCAGAAATTTTTATTATTTTGCGGCAAAAATACAGGAATTCTTTTTGTTTTGGGGGAAAAAGACAGAAATTCCACTTATTTAGAGGCAAAATAAGCAGAAATTCCCCTTATTTTGGAGCAAAAATTAAGAAATTTCCCTTTTTTATAGCAAAAAGGTATGCATTCTTTTGATTTTCGGACAAAAAAGCAGAAATTCCCCGTATTTTGGAGCAAAATTGCAGAAATTCTCCTAATTGTGGGGCAAAAAGGCAGAAATTCTCTATATGTTGGGGCAAAAAGACAGATATTCTCCTTATTTTAGGGCAAAACTCAGAAATTCCACTTATTTTGAAGCAAAATTCCAAAAATTTTTTTATTTGGGGCAAAATTGCAGAAATTTAACTTATTTTGGGGCAAAATGGCAGAAATTTCACTTATTTCAGGGAAAAAAGGCAGAAATTTTCCATATTTTGGGGCAAAAAGCAGAAATTCCTTATATTTTGTGGCAAAAATGCAGAAATTTCCCTAATTGTGGGGCAAATAGGCAGAAATTCCCTATATGTTGGGACAAAAAGACAGAAATTCTTCTTATTTTGGGGCAAAACTCAGAAATTCCACTTATTTTGGAGCAAAATTCCAGAAATTTCCCTTATTTTGGGGCAAAATTGCAGAAATTTCATGTATTTTTGGGCAAAATTGCAGAAATTTCACTTATTTCAGGAAAAAAAGCAGAAATTTTCTTATTTTGGGGCAAAAGGCAGAAATTCCTAATATTTTGTGGCAAAAATGCAAAAATTCTTCTTATCTTGAGGTAGAAAGGCTGAAATTCTCTTTATTTGGTGGCAAAAAGGCAGAAATTTCCCTTATTTTGGGGCAAAATTGCAGAAATTTCACTTATTTCAGAGTAATAAGTCAGAAATTTTCCTTATTTTGGGGCAAAAAATACAGGAATTCCCTTTGTTTTGGGGGAAAGAGACAGAAATTCCACTTATTTAGAGGCAAAAAAGCAGAAATTCCCCTTATTTTGGAGCAAAATTGAAGAAATTTCCCTTTTTTATGGCAAAAAGGTATGCATTCTTCTTATTTTCGGGCAAAAAGGCAGAAATTCCCCGTATTTTGGAGCAAAATTTCAGAAATTCCCCTAATTGTGGGGCAAAAAGGCAGAAATTCTCTATATGTTGGGGCAAAAAGGCAGAAATTCTCCTTATTTTGGGGCAAAACTCAGAAATTCCACTTGTTTTGGGGCAAAATTCCAGAAATTTCCCTTATTTTGGAGCAAAATTGCAGAAATTTCACTTATTTTGGGGCAAAATTGCAAAAATTTCACTTATTTCAGGGAAAAAAAGCAGAAATTTTCTTATTTTGGGGCAAAAATGCAGAAATTTCCCTTATTTTGGGGCAAAAATGCAGAAATTCCCCTTATTTTTAGGTAAAAAGGCTGAAATTCTTTTTATTTGGGGGCAAAAGGCAGAAATTTCCCTTATTTTGGGGCAAAATTGCAGAAATTTCACTTATTTCAGGGTAATAAGTAAGAAATTTTCTTTATTTTGGGGCAAAAAAGACAGGAATTTCTTTTGTTTTGGGGGAAAAAGAAATTCCACTTATTTAGAGGCAAAAAAGCTGAAATTCCCCTTATTTTGGAGCAAAAATGAAGAAATTTCCTTTTTTATGGCAAAAAGGTATGCATTCTTCTGATTTTCGGGCAAAAAGGCAGAAATTCCCTGTATTTTGGAGCAAAATTTCAGAAATTCCCCTAATTGTGGGGCAAAAAGGCAGAAATTCCCTATATGTTGGGGAAAAAGGAAAGAAATTCTCCTTATTTTGGGGGAAAACTCAGAAATTCCACTTATTTTGGGGCAAAATTCCAGAAATTTCTCTTATTTTGGGGCAAAATTGCAGAAATTTCACTTATTTTGGGGCAAAATTGCAGAAATTTCACTTATTTCAGGGAAAAAAAACAGAAATTTTCTTATTTTGGGGCAAAAAGGTAGAAATTCCTAATATTTTGTGGCAAAAATGCAGAAATTCCCCTTATTTTGAGGTAAACAGGCTGAAATTCTCCTTATTTGGGAGGAAAAAGGCAGAAATTTCCCTTATTTTGGGGCAAAATTGCAGAAATTTCACTTATTTTAGGGTAATAAGTCAGAAATTTTTCTTATTTTGGGGCAAAAAAGACAGGAATTCAATTTGATTTGGGGGAAAAAGACAGAAATTCCACTTATTTAGAGGCAAAAAAAGCAGAAATTCCCCTTATTTTGGAGAAAAAATGAATAAATTTCCCTTTTTTATGGCAAAAAGTATGCATTCTTCTTATTTTCGGGCAAAAAGGCAGAAATTTCCTTTATTTTGGAAAAAAATTGCAGAAATTTCTTAAATTGTGGGGCAAAAAGGCAGAAATTCCCTATATGTTGGGGCAAAATACAGAAATTCTTTTTATTTTGGGGCAAAACTCAGAAATTCCACTTATTTGGGGCAAAATTTCAGAAATTTCCCTAATTTTGGGGCAAAATTGCAGAAATTTCACTTATTTCAGAAAAAAAGCAGAAATTTTCTTATTTTGGGGCAAAAAGGCAGAAATTTCTTTTATTTTGGTACAAAATTGCAGAAGTTTTTCTTATTTTGGGGCAAAAAGGCAGAAATTTCCCATATTTTGGGGCAAAAAATGCAGAAATTCCCCTTATTTTGAAGTAAAAAGGCTGAAATTCCCATTATTTGGGGGCAAAAAGGCAGAAATTTCCCTTATTTTGGGGAAAATTGCCGAAATTTCACTTACGTCAGAATAATAAGTCAGAAATTTTCCTTATTTTGGGGCAAAAATGACAGAAATTCCCTTTGTTTTGGAGGAAAAAGACAGAAATTCCACTTATTTAGAGGCAAAAAAGCAGAAATTTCCTTTATTTTGGAGCAAAAATGAAGAAATTTCCTTTGTTTTATGGAAAAAGGGTATGCATTCTTCTGATTTTCGGGCTAAAAGGCAGAAATTCCCCGTATTTTGGAGCAAAATTGCGGAAATTCCCCTAATTGTGTGGCAAATAGGCAGAAATTCCCTATATGTTGGGACAAAAAGACAGAAATTCTCCTTATTTTGGTGCAAAACTCAGAATTTCCACTTATTTTGGGGCAAAATTCCAGAAATTTTCCTTATTTTGGGGCAAAATTGCAGAAATTTCACGTATTTTGGGGCAAAATTGCAGAAATTTCACTTATTTCAGGGAAAAAAAGCAGAAATTTTCTTATTTTGGGGGAAAAGGCAGAAATTCCTAATATTTTGTGGCAAAAATGCAACAATTCTTCTTATTTTGAGGTAAAAAGGCTGAAATTCTCCTTATTTGGGGGCAAAAAGGCAGAAATTTCCCTTATTTTGGGGCACAATTGCAGAAATTTCACTTATTTCAGGGTAATAAGTAAGAAATTTTCCTTATTTTGGGGCAAAATTGCAGAAATTTCACTTATTTAAGGGTAATAAGTAAGAAATTTTCCTTATTTTGGGGCCAAAATAACAGTAATTCCCTTTGTTTTGGGGGAAAGAGAAATTCCACTTATTTAGAGGCAAAAAAGCTGAAATTCCCCTTATTTTGGAGCAAAAATGAAGAAATTTCCCTTTTTATGGCAAAAAGGTATGCATTCTTCTGATTGTCGGGCAAAAAGGCAGAAATTCCCCGTATTTTGGAGGAAAATTGCATAAATTCCCCTAATTGTGGGGCAAAAAGGCTAAAATTCCCTATATGTTGGGGCAAAAAGACAGAAATTCTCCTTATTTTGGGGCAAAACTCAGAAATTTCACTTATTTTGGGGCAAAATTCCAGAAATTTCCCTTATCTTGAGGCAAAATTGCAGAAATTTCACTTATTTTGGGGCAAAATTGCAGAAATTTCACTTATTTCAGGGAAAAAAAGCAGAAATTTTTTTATTTTGGCGCAAAAATGCAGAAAATCCCCTTATTTTGAGATAAAAAGGCTGAAATTCTCATTATTTGGGGGCAAAAAAACAAAAATTTCTCTTATTTTGGGGCAAAATTGCAGAAATTTTACCTATTTCAGGGAAAAAAAGCAGAAATTTTCTTATTTTGGGGCAAAAAGGCAGAAATTCCTAATATTTTGTGGCAAAAATGCAGAAATTCCCCTTATTTTGAGGTAAAAAGGCTGAAATTCTCCTTATTTGGGGGCAAAAATGCAAAAATTTCTCTTATTTTGGGGCAAAATTCCAGAAATTTCTTTTATTTTGGGGCAAAATTGCAGAAATTTCACTTATTTTGGGGCAAAATTGCAGAAAATTTACTTATTTCAGAAAAAAAGCAGAAATTTTCTTATTTTGGGGGAAAAAGGCAGAAATTTCTCTTATTTGGTACAAAATTGCAGAAATTTTTCTTATTTTGGGGCAAAAAGGCAGAAATTTCCCATATTTTGGGGCAAAAATTCAGAAATTCCCCTTATTTTGAGGTAAAAAGGGTGAAATTCCCATTATTTGGGGGCATAAAGGCAGAAATTTCTCTTATTTTGGGTCAAAATTTCAGAAATTTCACTTATTTCAGGGTAATAAGTAAGAAATTTTTTTTATTTTGGGGCAAAAAAGACAGAAATTCCCTTTGTTTTGGGGGAAAAAGACTGAAATTCCACTTATTTAGAAGTAAAAAAGCAGAAATTTCCTTTATTTTGGAGCAAAAATGAAGAAATTTCCTTTGTTTTATGGCAAAAAGGTATACATTCTTCTGATTTTCGGGCAAAAAGGCAGAAATTCCCCGTATTTTGGAGCAAAATTGCAGAAATTCCCCTTAATGTGGGGCAAATAGGCAGAAATTTCCTATATGTTGGGGCAAAAAGACAAAAATTCTCCTTATTTTGGGGCAAAACTCAGAAATTCCACTTATTTTGGGGCAAAATTCCAGAAATTTCCCTTATTTTGGGGCAAAATTGCAGAAATTTTACTTATTTTGGGGCAAAATTGCAGAAATTTCACTTATTTCAGGGAAAAAAGAAGAAATTTTCTTATTTATGACAAAAATGCAGAAAATCCTTTTATTTTGAGATAAAAAGGCTGAAATTCCCCTTATTTGGGGGCAAAAAGGCAGAAATTTCTCTTATTTTGGAGCAAAATTGCAGAAATTTCACTTATTTCAGGGAAAAAAAGCAGAAATTTTCTTATTTTGGGGAAAAAGGCAGAAATTCCTAATATCTTGTGGCAAAAATGCAGAAATTGCCCTTATTTTGAGGTAAAAAGGCTAGAATTCTCCTTATTTGGAGGCAAAAAGGCAGAAATTTCCCATATTTTGGGGCAAAATTGCAGAAATTTCACTTATTTCAGGGTAATAAGTAAGAAATTTTCCTTATTTTGGGGCAAAAAAAACAGGAATTTTCTTTGTTTTGGGGGAAAAAGACAGAAATTCCACTTATTTAGAGGCAAAAAAGCAGAAATTCCCCTTATTTTGGAGCAAAAATGAAGAAATTTCCCTTTTTTATGGCAAAAAGGTATGCATTCTTCTTATTTTCAGGCAAAAAGCCAGAAATTCCTAGTATTTTGGAGCAATATTGCAGAAATTCCCCTAATTGTGGGGCAAAATGTAGAAATTCCCTATATGTTGGGGCAAAAAAAAGAAATTCTCCTTATTTTGGGGTAAAACTCAGAAATTCCACTTATTTTCGGGTAAAATTCCAGAAATTTCCCTTATTTTGGGGCAAAATTGCAGAAATTTCACTTATTTTTTGGCAAAATTTCAGAAATTTCACTCATTTCAGGGAAAAAAAGCAGAAATTTTTTATTTTGGGGCAAAAGGCAGAAATTCCTAAAATTTTGTGACAAAAATGCAGAAATTTTCCTTATTTTGAGGTAAAAAGGCTAAAATTCTCATTATTTGGGGGCAAAAATGCAGAAATTTCCCTTATTTTTGGGCAAAATTGCAGAAATTTCACTTATTTCAGGGTAATAAGTCAGAAGTTTTCTGTATTTTGGGGCAAAAAAAAACCAGGAATTCCCTTTGTTTTGGGGGAAAATGAGAGAAATTCCACTTATTTAGAGGCAAAAAAGCAGAAATTCCCTTTATTTTGGAGCAAAAATGAAGAAATTTCCCTTTTTGATGGCAAAAAGGTATGCATTCTTCTTATTTTCGGGCAAAAAGTCAGAAATTCCCCGTATTTTGGAGCAAAATTGCAGTAAATCCCCTAATTGTGGGGCAAAAAGGCAGAAATTCGATATATGTTGTGGCAAAAAGACAGAAATTCTCCTTATTTTGGGGCAAAACTCAGAAATTCCACTTATTTTGGGGCAAAATTATAGAAATTTCCCTTATTTTGGGGCAAAATTCCAGAAATTTCCCTTATTTTGGGGCAAAATTACAGAAATTTCACTTATTTTGGGGCAAAATTGCAAAAATTTCACATATTTTGGGGCAAAATTGCAGAAATTTCACTTATTTCATGGAAAAAAAGCAGAAATTTTCTTATTTTGGGGCAAAAAGGCAGAAATTTCCCTTATTTTGGGGCAAAAATGCAAAAATTCCCCTTATTTTAAGGTAAAAAGGCTGAAACTCCCCTTGTTTGGAAGCAAAAAGGCAGAAATTTCCCTTATTTTGGGGCAAAATTGCAGAAATTTCACATATTTCAGGGTAATAAGTCAGAAATTTTCCTTATTTTGGGGCAAAAAAGACCGGAATTCTCTTTATTTGGGGGGAAAAAAAATTCCACTTATTTAGAGGCAAAAAAGCTGAAATTCCCCTTATTTTGGAGCAAAAATGAAGAAATTTCCTTTTTTATCGCAAAAAGGTATGCATTCTTTTGATTTTCAGGCAAAAAGGCAGAAATTCCCCGTATTTTGGATCAAAATTGCAGAAATTCCCCTAATTGTGGGGCAAAAATTCAGATATTCCCTATATGTTTGTGCAAAAAGTCAGAAATTCTCCTTATTTTGGGGCAAAACTCTGTAATTCCACTTATTTGGGGCAAAATTCCAGAAATTTCCCTTATTTTGGGGCAAAATTGCAGAAATTTCACTTATTTTGGGGCAAAATTGCAGAAATTTCACTTATTTCAGAGAAAAAAAGCAGAAATTTTCTTATTTTGGGGCAAAAGGCAGAAATTCCTAATATTTTGTGGCAAAAATGCAGAAATTTCCATAATTTGAGGTAAAAAGGCTAAAATTCTCCTTATTTGGGGGCAAAAAGGCAAAAATTTCCCTTATTTTTGGGCAAAATTGCAGAAATTTCACTTATTACAGGGTAATAATTCAGAAGTTTTCCGTATTTTGGGGCAAAAAAAAAAACAGGAATTCCCTTTGTTTTGAGGGAAAAAGACAGAAATTCCACACTTTAGAGGCAAAAGAGCAGAAATTCCCCTTATTTTGGAGCAAAAATGAAGAAATTTCTCTTTTTATGGCAAAAAGGTATGCATTCTTCTTATTTTCAGGCAAAAAGGCAGAAATTCCCCATATTTTGGAGAAAAATTGCAGAAATTCCCCTAATTGTGGGGCAAAAAGGCAGAAATTCTCTATATGTTGGGGCAAAAAGACAGAAATTCTTCTTATTTGGGGGCAAAACTCAGTAATTCCATTTATTTTGGGGCAAAATTCCAGAAATTTCACTTATTTTGGGGCAAAATTCCTGAAATTTCACTTATTTTGGAGCAAAATTGCAGAAATTTCACTTATTTTGGAAAAAAATTGCAGAAATTTCACTTATCTCATGGAAAAAAGGCAGAAATTTTCCTTATTGTAAGGCAAAAAGGCAGAAATTCCTAATATTTTGTGGAAAAAATGCAGAAATTCTTCTTATTT